>NW_006922182.1:1186082-1190666 GCF_000298275.1 Orycteropus afer afer
TTCCAGCAATAGATAATACTTGAATTGGCAAAGGTGTAGAGTCAAATCAATGGAAGATATAATTAATGAGATTGAAGACAAATACCTCAATACTATTTTGTTAAGGGATGACTCAGAAAAAAATATCAAAAGAAAATGAAGAAAGTCTAAGATTAATGTGAAATATCTTCAAGAGGAATACCATATGTGTAATTAGAATTCCAGAATAGGAAGAGACACATAAAGCCACAGAGAATAATGTCAAAGATTTGTTGGAAGAGAATTTCCCTAATATGATGAAAGATGATAATATATCTATTCAAGAAATTCAATAAACCCCAAGCAGGATAGACCCTAAAGAAAACTATTAGGAAATAGCATAATTAAAAGCATCAGAACAGAAGACAGGAAAAGAATCCTGAAAGCAAATTGGGAAAAATGAAATGTAACCTACAAAGGGCAACCAATAATACTGATCTGTCACTAGAAACCATGAAGGTGAGAATGTAATGGATGTACATATAAATGCCTGAAAGAAAAAAAAAAAAAATTCAATCAACAATTACATACCCAGCACAATTGTCCCTCAAATATATGGTGAAATTAGAATACACTCAGATAAGCAGAAACAAAGGGAATTTGTTAAAAAGAGATCCAAATTACCAGAGATGCTAAAGGTAGTCTTTTGAATAAAGAACCAACAATAGCAAACAACTGAAGATTAACACATGATCACATAACCGAGAAAGCAAGACACTTAAAGATGTATCCAAAGTTAAATAAGCTTATGAGACTATGAACAAGGAAATGGAGATATCAATTGGTTAGTGAGGCAACTACAAACAAAAAAGAGGGAATAAACATTGTAGTTATAGAACTTCTAAATGGTGAGGAAATCAAGAGAATTGCAAGATAGAACAGACAGTTTTAAACTTTGGAAGAAAGTAATAAATCATAGAGTAAGCTAAAAGACAGATAATAAACCTTCATATCAAAATAATAATAAGAAAAAAAGGATGCACACAAATATTTAGCAAATACTAAAACAATAATAATGAAGGAGTTGATAACATGATTCATAAACAAAATGAGCTAAGCACAGAAAATTATATGCAACAAAGAAATCAGCAAAACCACACAAAAAAAACACATAACAAAATGACATCAATAAACTCATACTTGTCTATAGTTACCATGATAATTGAGGTGGTGTGTTAACTTGTCTGGATCAAGATTCTAAGGTGGCTTAAGCAGTCATGATGTAGTTATTCCCATGATGCAATCTGATGCATATGTTTTGAGCTGCCAATCAATTGAAAGGGTGGTTCCTTAGGGCTGTGGCCTGCTTCCAATATTTATATGGACATCCTGGAAAAAGACAAACTCTTCAGTGGATCTGGATCCTGTTGTGCTGCCTACAACTGTCCATGAGCGATCAATCCACCATTCAGCCTGGTGATCTTGGATTTGTTGTCTGCCTGAGTCAAAAGCCAGTATACTACCTGTCAACCTTGAGCTTGTCAGCCCCTGCAGCTGCGTGATTTGGGAAAAGCCTCCAGCTTGACGTTTGATCCATGAACTTGGGACTTGCCAAGTTCTATAAGTGTGTGAGCCATTTTCCTAAGATAAATTTCACTCTCTCTATGTATATAAGCTTTACTTCTTTTGCTTCTCTAGAGCACCCAGCCTAGCATATTTGGTACCAGGAGTTGTTCTAGAGAGACAAAGTATTAAGGATGGGCTTCCTAAATTGAATCTTAGCAATTCTGTTTTGGTTCTCCAATTTAATTAATTGTAAAGGCACTGGTGACTCTGCCTCCATTAGTAAAGAGGGCCCTGATAATCCATGGTGTGTGTGGCAACATTAATATGCAAAATAGCACCACCAATAGATTAAGTATTTTTGAGAACTGAGGCTCTGAATGATTGCATGTTTGATACTTTTCTGTAATTTTGCCAGCATGAGGAGTAGAAGGAAGCTGGCTGTGGTCCTACTTACTCTAGAAAAAATGGTGAAAGAACAAAATGAGTTCAGGGCTGCTGAGTCACAGCTTAAGTGCTGCATAAAAGACCTGAATATAAATTCTGTAATCTACTACCTTATAATAGTAGGGGACAAGTGGCAACATTTAATCAACAAAGACAAGGTGGGCATGGTTACCATAATGGAGAGCAGAGTCAAAACAGTACTCAGAATACTCTGATTCTTATGGAAGTATGGCATTGGCTACTTAGGCATGGTGTTCCTAGTAGTGAAATACATGGCAAACCTACTAAATATTTAGTTGATCTGTATAGACAAAAGAATTCTAGGTCATATGACCAGCAGTCTAGATTGAATTGCCAGAATACAGGGTCATGGCCCCTCAATCAATTCCCAAACCTGAGTCAATTTACAGACCCACAATGCCTTGAATGAACAGAAGGTCAGATCCCCTTGAGGAAGGACCCCACTACATTGCCAAAATTTATACTTTCAATATTTCTCCCAGCATTTCCCAAAGGGATCAGAGGCCTTTTACAACAGTGATTGTTCATTGAGGGAAAGGAAATAATCAGACTTTTTGGGGATTACTGGATACTGGCTCTGAACTGACACTAATTCCAGGATACCCAAAGCATCACTGTGGCTCACCAGTCAAAGTTATTGATGGAATCTTAGTTCAGGTGCATCTCATGGTGGGTCCAGTGGGTCCTTGAACCCATCCTGTAGTGATTTCCCCAGTTCCAGCATGCATAATTTGAATAAATATGCTGAGCAATTGGTAGAATTTTCACATTGGGTCCCTGACATGGAGAGTAAGGGCTATTATGGGAGGAAAAGCCAAGTGGAAGCCATTTCAACTGCATCTACCCAGAAAAATAGTAAACCAAAAACAATACTGCACCCCTGATGGGATTTCAGAGATTATTGCCACCATCAAGGACTTGAAGGATACAAGGGTGGTGACTCCCACCACATCTCCAATTAATTTGCCTATTTGGCCTGTGAGAAAAATAGATGGATCTTAGAGAATAACAGTGGATAATCATAAACTTAATCAGGTGGTGACTCCAGTTGCAGCTGGTGTTCCTGATGTGGTTTTCATTGGTTGAGCAAATTAGTACATCTCCTGGTACTCGGTCAACAGCTATTGATCTAGCCAGTGTCTTTTTCTCAATACCAATTTCAAAGGACCATCAGAAGTACTTTGTCTTTAGCTGGCAAGGCCAACAATTATACTTTCACAGTGCTTCCTGAGGGATATATCACCTCCCCGGAACTAAGTAATATTTTAATCTATAGGAATCTTGATTGCCTTTCCCTTCCAAAAGACATCACGTTGGTCCATTATATTGATGAAATTATTCTGATTAGACCTAGTAAGGAAGAAGTATTGATGATGCTAGACTTAGTGATGAGATATCTGCATGCAATTGGGTGGAAAATTAACCCAAAAAAATTCAGACACCTTCCACCTCAGTCATCTTGTATCCTGTCACAGTACTAAATCTTTCAATAAATTCCAACATATTTCTCAATACAGAAAGACTGAAATAATTTGCCATGTGAACCAGAGAAGGATGCCCCCTATCACCACTTTTTATCAGTATTGGAAATCCTAGTCAGGACAATAGGGCAAGGAAGGGAAATCAAAGGCATCCAAATTGGTAAGGAAGAAGTCAAACTATCCCTATTTGCTGATGATATGATCCTATACCTAGAAAACCCAAGAGACTCAGACAGAAAACTACTGAAATTTATTGAAAGATTTAGTACTGTGGCAGGATACAAAATCAACATACAAAATTCTATTGGATTTCTCTACATCAGCAAAGAGGTCTCTGAAAAGGAAATAAAGAAATCAATACCACTTACTATGTTGTTGTTGTTGTTATGTGCCATTGAGTCTGACCCAACTCATAGCAAGCCCTCCTTGGGTTTCTGAGGCAGTATCACTACAGAAGTAGATTGCCCAACCATCCTTCTGAGGAGTGGCTGGTGGGTTTGAATCGCCAGCCTTCTGGTTAGCAGTCAAGTGCCTTAGGCACTACGGTACCAGAGATGCTACCATGTACTTGGGAATAAATCTTACCAGGAAGACCAAATACTTATACAAAGAAAACTACACAATACTACTTCAAGAAACTGAAAGAGATCTACATATGTGGAAGAACATACCATGCTCGTGGATAGGAAGACTGAACATTATGAAAATGTCAATACTGCCCAAAATAATCCATACATTCAATGTGATTCCTATTCATATTCTATCAACATTCTTTAAAGACATGAAAAAAAAATCAGTCACTAATTATACATCTAAAGGAAAGAGACCTCAGATAAGCAAAGCATTACTGAAAAAGAAGAAGAAAGTAGAAGGTCTCACTCTCACATACCTCAAAACCTACAATATAGCCATAGTTGTCAAAACAGCCTGGTACTGGTATAACAGACACAGAAACCAGTGGAACAGAATTTACAATGCAGAAACAGATCCACCTGACTTTGTAAAAAGTGAAAGAAATGATTACACGTGGAAGGAGTCTTTCTTGGTTGCTTGCCAGGGATGGGAAGGGAAGGGAGGGAAAATTCCTAGATAGGTTGGGAAAAGAAAATAAATA
>NW_006922182.1:1191072-1194196 GCF_000298275.1 Orycteropus afer afer
AAAAACATGTTTTATATATTAAAAACATACACAATAATCGAACTATTATTTTAGTCATTATAATGAAGGAGTCTCTTTCTATTACTATATACCTGCTTTTTAATAAGAAGATCAAAATTTATTCACATATTAAAAAAAAAAAAAACTCACTAACATTGAGTCGTTTCTGACTCATAGTGACCCCCGTTCAGTTTCCAAGGCTATAAATCTTTATGGAAGTAGATCACCCTGTCTTTCTTCCTTCATATATTTACTCAGATATAAATAAATCATATAACATTGAAGATTGTACAAGCATACTCTTAAGTGTCCATTATTTTGCAAGATAAAATACAAAAAGAAATCATTCACAGAATTAAAGAGCCATACTTCCCAATAGAAATAATGTCCTTTAAATGGAATAAAACCAAAATCAACAATTTACTCAGCATTAATTAATCATGAGCACATTCACATAGATGCATATGTGTACACACACATTCACAGGCACACACACAAACTGTCAGGATAATTATTGGTAGTAGTCATCTTGTACATATGTCTTAGTTATCTAGTGCTGCTATAACAGAAATATTACAAATGGATGACATTGACAAACAAATTTATTCTCTCACAGCTTTGGAAGCAATAAGTTTGAATTCAGAGCAATAGCTCTAGGGAAAGTCTTTCTCTGTGTTTGCTCTAGAGGAAAGCCCTTTTCTCTTTTAAACATCTGGGAATCCAGCATTCCTTGGAGATCTCCATGTATCTTAGCATCACTCTTACCCCATGTCTAGGACACTCACAAAACAAGGACTGCAAATCCAAAGGACTTGCTCTGCTCCTGGCTCTTTTTTCTTATAAAGTATTATACTTTTTAAGATTCCTATGAGATAATTTTCACATAGTCACATAAAGAAAACAATTATTTTCTATTTAGCCACTATTTTTTTGTCATCCCATGAGAATTCATGACTACCTATGTTGATACAGTGGTTAAGGCATTCAGTTGCTAATAAGATTTGGGCAGTTCAAACCCACCTGCCACCCTGCAGTAGAAATATGAAGCAATCTTTTCCTTAAAGATTTACAGCCTTGGAAACCCTGTGAGGAAATTCTACTCTGTCCTATAGGGTCACTATGACTCATAATCAACTTGATGGCTTTAGGTAGGAAAAGTCAGCTTTCAGAAATTAAATATCTCAAATTGTATGTGATTTTGCATATATGAATCAATTTCAAGTCGGAATAATTTGATGGAAAATCAAGTCATCATGTGCACATCTGAGAAATACATATTAGAAATGGAATGACCAAATATTCAGAAGAGAAAGGCTCAATTCTACTTATAAAAAGTCAAGGCAAGACTGCACCAGAAAATTGGTAATAGAGACAAAAGTCAGAATTTTAACAGACTATAACCATGGCTCATTAACAATCAATGTAATTGCCAATGTTATTTGTAGAGTGTCTTGTGGGACAGGACAATAGTAATTGTGGGATTATGTATTAATTTCACCCTGTGTCTGACATGCCATTCCTGTTTTATTACATAGCTTCTCAACAGGTGTGGTTTCTAATTTATTTTTCCAAGCATGTATATGGGTGTCCATTATTAGGAAAAAAAAAAAAAAAAAACCCTACAGTCTCTAACCCTACACTAATGCACTAGAAATTTTTTAATGATCAAAAAATCTTCACAGTGCTGTAACCCCTAGACCTCACTGTGATTGCCATAAATAAGTCTCATAAATATTCTTATTGGCCTTTGATACCCACTGTGCAGTGCTTACTTGGTATGGCAGTGAGTTTTTTTTTTTCTTTATATACATGTTGTTGTTGTTATGTGCCATCAAGTGGGCCCTGACTCAAAGCAACCCCTCCTTGGGTTTCTGAGGTGGTATCACTACGGAAGTCAATTTCCCAACCTTCCTTCTGAGGAGAGGCTGTTGGGTTTGAACTGCCAGCCTTCTGGTTAACAGTCAAGTGCTGTAAGCACTATGCTACCCAAGTGCTTTAGGTACTGTGCGACCAGAGCTCCTTTTATATACGTACATATATATAAATACATATATAGGTGTGGAGCCAGATCCAATTCATAGCGACCCCTCCTTGGGTTTCAAAGGTGATATTACTAGGGAAAGAGATTGCCCAATCTTCCTTCGGAAGAGTGGCTGGTGGGTTTGAACCTCCAGCCTTCTGGGGATCCAGGTGAGAGGGAATGCAGGCCACACCCCACAAGCAGCGAGGCAGGAAAGCAGGAAGAGAACAGAAAAGGCAAAGGAGACCAGAACAGATCGAGGAGTCAGCCACAGGGATCTGGGTAAAGGTGGTTGGAGAGGTTTCCAACAGCTAAGGGAGACAAATTTGTCTGTCGGTTTGTCCTACTGTGCTGACATGTTGCTGTGAGCCTTGAGGCTGTGCCACTGGTATTTCAAACACAGTGGGGTACACTTAGTGCACAAGTGTCAGCCTGGCTTGCAGACTGAGACAGATTAGGAAGAAGGAGGCCATCCACTTTTCAAAGAATTGGCCAGGGAAAACCTTATGAATAGCAGAGAAACACTGTCTGATACATTATTGCACAACTTTATGAATAGTCTGGAAACATTGTCCAATACAGAGGAGGAAGATGAGTCACTTAGCTTAGAAAGCTCTCAAAGTAGGACTTGGCAAGAGATGTATAATCAGAGTAAAATCAGCCTTACTCATCTGATAATTTCCACATTCTGCAGGATCACCTTTCTTTGAGACCTCCATTTGCTCACGTGGCACCACTCAAATTAAGGAGAAAAGCTGCAGACATCTATTAATGCTCTGAGCATGGAATGTACGAAGTATGAATCTAGGAAAATTGGAAGTTGTCAAAATGAAATAGAATGCATAAAGATTGATATCCTAGGCATAAGTGATCTGAAATGGACTGGTTTTGGCCATTTTGAATCAGACAATCATATGATCTACTATGCCGGGAATGACAGTTTGAAGAGGAATGGCGTGACATTCATCATCACAAAGGATGTTTCAAGATCTGTCCTGAAGCACAATGCTGTCAGTGATAGGATAATATCCATACGCCTACAAGGAAGACCCATTAATATGACTATTATTCAAATTTATGCATCAACCACCAAAGCCAAAGATG
>NW_006922182.1:1194706-1196765 GCF_000298275.1 Orycteropus afer afer
AATAGATTTGATGCATTGAACACCAATGACCGAAAACCAGAAGAATTGAGGGATGATGCCAAGATCATCATCCATGAAGAAAGCAGGATGTCACTAAAAAGACAACAACAGAAAAGAAGACAAAAATGCATGATAGAAGAGATTCTGAAACTTTCCCTTGAGTGGAGAGTAGTTAAAGCAAATGGAAAAAATGACAAGATAAAATAATTGAATTGAAGATTTCAAAATGCTGCTTGAGAAGACAAAGTCAATTACTATAATTAAATGTGCAAAGACCTGGATTTAGAAAAACAAAAGGGAAAAACAGGCTCGGCATTTCTCAAGCTGAAAGAATTGAGGAAAAATATTTAAGCCTTGAGTTGAAATATTGAAAGATTCTGAGGGCAAAATATTGAATGATGCAGGGAACATCAAAAGAAGATGGAAGGAGTACACAGAGTCACTGTACCAAAAAAACTGGTCAATGTTCATCCATTTCAGGAGGTGGCATATGATCTAGAACCAATGGTACTAAAGGAGGAAGTCGAAGCTGCAATGGAGGAATTGGCAAAGAACAAGCCTCCGGGAATTGACGGAATACTCATTGAGGAATTTCAACAAACAGATGCCACACTGGAAGCATTCACTTGGTTATGCCAAGAGATTTGGAAGAGAGCTACCTGGCCAACTTACTGGAAGAGATCCATATTTGTACACATCCCAAAGAAAGGTGATCCTGCAGAATGTGGAAATTATCAGATAATACCATTAATATCGCACACAAGTAAGATCTTACTGAAGATAATTAAAAAATGGTTGCAGCAGAATATTGACAGAGAAATTCAAGAGTTGCAAGCTAGATTCAGAATAGGATGTGGAACAAGGGATATCATAGCTGCTGTCAAATGCATCTTGGCTCAAGGCAAAAAATACCAGAAAGATGTTTACTTGTGTTATATTGACTATCCAAAGGCATTTGATTGTGTGGATTGTGACAAATTATGGATAACATTGAGAAGAATGGGAATTCCCAGACACTTGATTGTACTCATAAGGAACCTGTACCTTGACCAGGAGGCTATCATTTGAATGGAACAAGGGGACACCACATGGTTTAAAATCAAGAAAGGAGTGTGTCAGGGTTGTATCATTTCTCATACTTATTCAATCTATTCTATCTGCTGAACAGATAATCTAAGAAGCTGGACTATATGAAGGAAAATGTGGCATCAGGATTGGAGGAAGAATCGTTAACAACATGAGATACACTGATGATACAACTTTGCTTGCTGAAAGTGAGGATGACTTCAGGTACTTACTGACGAAGAGTGAGGAATACAGTCTGCAGTATGGATTACATCTCAATATAATGAAGACAAAAATCCTCACAACTGGACCAATAAGCAGCATCATGATAAATGGAGAAAAGATTGAGCTTGTCAAAGAATTCACATTGCTTGGTTCTACAATCAATGTCAATGGAAGCAGCAGTCAGGACATTAGACGACATGTAGCACTGGGCAGGTCAGATGCGAAGGACCTGTTTCAAGTGCTGAGGAGCAAGGATGTCTCCTTGGGGACTAAGTTGCACCTGACATAGGCCATGGTGTTTCCACTTGCCTCTTATGCATGTGAGAGCTGGACAATAAATGAGGAGGACCAAAGAAAAGTTGATGCTTTTCAGTTGTGATGCTGGCAAAGAATGCTGAAGGTACCATGGACTGCTAAAAGAACTAACAGATCTGTCCTGGAGGAAGTGCAGCTGAGAAGCTCCTTGGAAGCAAGGATGATCAGACATCATCTCACCTACTTTAGTCATGTTGTCAGAGGGGACCATTCCCTGGAGAAGGATGTCATGCTTGGTAAGGTGGAGGGTCGATAAAAGAGGGGAAAGCCTTCAACGAGATGGATTAACATGGCGGCTGTGACAATGGGCTCAAGTATAGCGAAGATTATGGAGCTGGTGTGGGATTGGGTGGTGTTTTGTTTTGCTGTGCATGGGGTTGTTATGAGTCAGAAATGACTCAATGGTACCTAACAACCAGAGCTCCCATGTGTGTGTAATATATATATATATATA
>NW_006922182.1:1197110-1214370 GCF_000298275.1 Orycteropus afer afer
ATATATATAAGCTTCACTAGTTTGGCTTTTTTAGTGAACCCAGCCTAAGAAAGAAAGAAAAAAAAAAAATGGATGTCAGAGGGAGTCTGAAACTTTCTCTAGAACATGGAATAGTTAAAGTGATTTTAAGAAATGATAAAAAGTAAAAGAGCTGAACAGAATAATTGAAAAAGCAGCTCAAGAAGACAAAGTACTATCATTAAATGTGCAAAGACCTGCAAGTAAGAAAACCAAAAGAGACAAGCAAGCTGAACATTTCACAAGTGGAAAGAACTGAAGAAAGAAATCAACCATCCAATTGCACTTTTAAACTGTGGGCAAAATATTGAATGATAGGAAACATCAGAAAAAAGACAGAGTCATTGACCAATAATTGGTCAACATTGAACAATTTCACAAGGTAGCCTATGATCAAAAATTGATGGCATTGAAGGCAGAAGTCCAAGCTACAGAGAAGGCTTTGGTGAAAACAAAGCTCCAGAAACATAAATATCAGTTGAAGTCTTTCAACAACTGGTTACAGCACTAAAAGTGGTCACTCAACAATATCAAGAAACCAGAAGAAAATTATATGACCAACTGAATACAAGAGGTTCATATCTGTGCTCATTTCAAAGAAAAGTAGTCCCCTAGAGCAGGAAATTATCAAAAAATGTAATTAATATTGAACACAAGTGATATTTTGTTGAAGATAATTCAAAAACTGTTGTATCAGTACATCCATAGGGAACTACTGGAAGTTCAAGCTGGATTAAGGAGAGGAAGTGGAAAGAGTGATCTTGACTGAAAGGAAAAAATAAAACACAGATGTGTCATATCAAGGCATTCCATTCTAAGAATCATTATGGATAACATTGTGAAGAATGGAAATTCCAGAACACTTAATTGTGCTCATGCCAAACTTGTGCATAGACCAACAGACAGTCACTCAAACAGAACAAGGAAATCCTTACCATGTGGCTAAAAATGAGGAAAGGTGTGCTTCAGGGTTATCTTCTTTCACTATACTTATTCAATCTATATGCTGAGCAAATAATACAAGAAGTTGGACTATATGAAGAAAAACAGGCGCCAGAATTGCAGGAGGACTAATTAGCAAATTGTGATATGAAGATGACACAACCTTGTTGCTGAAAATGAAGACAACTTGAAATCAAAGAGTACTGCCTTCAGTATGAATTACACAACACAAAGCATAAATCTTCATAATTGGATGATGAAGGAACATCATGATAAATGGAAAAAAGATTGAAGTTG
Source organism: Orycteropus afer afer (assembly GCF_000298275.1). Taxonomy (NCBI): domain Eukaryota; kingdom Metazoa; phylum Chordata; class Mammalia; order Tubulidentata; family Orycteropodidae; genus Orycteropus; species Orycteropus afer. The sequence continues at coordinate 1,198,368 of NW_006922182.1, forward strand.
TGAAAGATTTTATTTTACTTGAATCCAATGCCAATACACATGGAAGAAGCAGTTAAAAAATTAGACAATGTGTTGCATTGGCCAAATCTCATGCAAAAGACCTCTACAAAGTGTTAAAAATCAGAGAAATGGCATTGAGGACCAAGTGAGCCTGACCCAAGCCATGGCGTTTTCAATAGCCTCAAATGCATGTAAAAGCTGGACAATAGATAAGGAAAAATGAAGAATTGAAGCCTTTGAATTTTGCTGTTGATAATTAATATTAAATATGCCATGGATTGCCACAAGTACTAACAAATCTGTCTTGAAGTATTGCTGAATTGCTCCTTAGAAGCGAGGATGTCAAAACTTCCTTTCATGTACTTTTGTCATGTTATCAGTAGCCACCTATCTTTGGGAAAGAGCAACATGAATGGTATAGTAGAAAAAACTCACTGCCATTGAGTTGATATCCAACTCACAGAGACTCCTCCCTGGGTTTCTGAGGCAGTATCTCTATGGAAGTAGATTGCCCAATCTTCCTTCCAAGGAGTGGCTGGGGGGTTTGAAATGCCAGCCTTCTGGTTAATAGACAAATACCTTAGGCACTGTGCCACCAGAGCTCCGTGGGATACTAGAGGGTTAGAAAAAAAGGAGGAAGAGCCTCAATACGATAAATTGGCATAGTGACTTCAACAATGACCCCAAACTTAGCCACAATTGTGAGACTAGCAGAGGACTGGGCAGTGTTTTGTTCTGTTGCACATAGGGACACTATGAGTTTCAATCAACTCAATGGCACATAAGAATAACAAGTATTCTTTTAAGTACTTCTCTTCCATTACAGCCACTCAACACTACATGTTGCCATGATGTTGAAAGCTATCTTGCCAGTATTTCAAATACCAGCAGGATTGTGCCTGTCAGACTGGTTTCAGCAGAGCTTCCAACCTAAGACAGACTAGGAAGAAGATCTCTGAACACAGTTCTAAAAAATTGGCAAGTGATAAACTTCCAAAAAAACAAACTTACTGCCATCCAGTCGATTTTGACTCATAGCGACCCCTCCTTGGGTTTCCAAGGTGGTATCACTATGGAAATAGATTGCCTGCCCTTCCTTCCAAGGAGTGGCTGGTGGGTTTGAACCGCCAGCCTTCTGATTAGCAGTCAAATGCCTCTGGCACTATGGCACCAAAATCCCAGTGATATTCTAATGAATAGATAAATATATAGATAAGATTAAATAAATTGTGGATATATGTCTTCAAAATATTAATATAAAAGTTTGGGAAGAAAATATCAGAATGATCTACAAAACTAGTGTGAACTTTAATAAGAAAAAAATCAATGTCTTTTATTATGTGTTTTAGAAGACAAAGGAGACAATTGACTTCTATCATGAGTTTAAAAAAAATCAGTCTTTATGTTGTAAAATTATTTTCATATTATTTGAAAATCCTTGTGACAAAATTATATGGAAAGAAAAATATAAAACTTTTATTATTTATCAATTCTTCCCAGTAATTTTTGAAATAGTGAGTAAATGTGCATAGTCTACCACTGCCCTGATGTTTATTGCCATTTGTTAATTTTATTTCCTTCAGTACAAATATCAGGCAATCAATTTTACTCTATGGTCACCTGAGGTCTAATTTAGTCAAAGGGAATTAGCAGAAAGCAGTAAAACAACACCCACAAATTTAAAGTTTTTCTCCCAAATTAAATTAATTTTAGACTTGGAAATTTTGATATTGCTTAATAATTGCAATAATTTTAAAGTTAAGAGTAAACTAAAAGTATTGGTATGATTCATTAAAACATGGAAAATAGAGCAGTTAAATAAAATATTGTTCATAGTGATTTATGTTTCTTCATTGTGTCTACCTCACTTGTAAATCTGATTTAAAAATTGTAACTGTATTTTAGGTTCTTAATAAACTGTTAACAATACCCCTTTGGGTCAAGATAACAAAGGCACATTGAAAACCCTCTAAGACTCCTCTAAAAGTTTATTAAAACCAATAGAACCAAGAATTTGCATAGAGGAATATCACATAGGAAGAGAATTCATGAGACCTGCAGATCTATGCAGATGTATAGCACTGAGATACTCCAGGCATTGAATGAAAGCACTATGCGTAGACCTGGGAAGAGGTATTGAATGAATATCTATCTATGAAACAGAAGATCACCCTAGCCCTTACTCATTCACTTCACTTGTACCCCAGATATACAGACAATAGAAACAATAGCTTCCAGGAGCCTAATAGTTATCGCTAGATGATAGGCAGATGATAGATACAGATGCAATAGGTAGATAGATGATTAAAGATAATAAATAGATAGATAGATAGATAGATAGATAGATAGATAGATAGATAGATGTAGAGGATCGATAGAGAACAGATAGATGTTAGACTGGTCTACATACACATAGACACATAGTTTAGCAATAGATATCCGCCAGTATAAAAGGTTTTCTAACTTATAAATTCAAATTTAATCTTCTGAGCAACAAACCGAAGCATATAGACGGAACTCACAACTACCCTTTTAAGGGCATCAAATGTAAATTTGAAAAATAAACAAGAATTACCAGGGTAGTGACTGTTTTTCAGTTGTTTTGGCTCTCTTTTCTATGGTATTTTCTATTTCAACAGTGGCAGTTTAGGTGTTCACTACATTAAGTTCCAACCACAAAAGCTGACATGATTGCAGCAACACTGAGATTCTGAGCATCTCATTTTGAGGGGATTGTGTTTGGAATCTTAGCCTAGAATTTAGATTTTTAGCTTTCACCAATTGGTTTTGTTTACAATCAATTACTGATAGGGAAGATAAAAACTGAGTTTTTGAATGAGAAAACTTCAGACGCATTATAGGAAGCTGGTATTTTTTATCTGGTCTATTTGTGGCTGGAATCAGATTGGATTAAGAAATGGGATTCTGGCTTCCTATGATATTCAGTGGCAAAATAGCTAATTTGATTTTTACCTGTGGTCATCTAGAATGAAGTGTCTATGAGTAACAAGTTTTTGAGAGATTGAGTTACTTCTCAAAAAGAACAGAATGAAGGAGATGAGGAATTCAAGGCTCTAGGGTGGGCTGGTTGCTTTTAATTTTTCTGAACAACTTAAAGAAAATGCATGGCAATCTCAAGGTGCTAAATACTCAGCTCAAAACTCAGACAGACAACCAAGGATTTTCACCATCTCTCATTTCTTTTTGCCTCTAGGCTGAGATAGATGAAAATCAAACTAAAGCTTGATCCTAGGGGTTTTCAGTTTATGTTGGTTGAATTAAACGCCTGACAATGCATCAAATGTGACAGAGCTTTGATAGGGAAAGAATAAAGCATTGAGTGTAGGTCTAAGGACTTATTTTGAGATTTGGATGTCTTAAAATACCCGAAATGCCTAGATGCCGAATCAACCTCTATTTCTCACTGAGACTTTTCTCCTGTGTGATGTGACTATCCCTGCTCTACTCGAAATCTTAAAATTATTTGACAAAGATACTTTTGCATAGAGAACTCAACCTTTTTTATACTGCAGATTTAAGACCTCTTATTGTTTTTAGATATAAAACTAAAATCAGATACTAAGAGGATGAGATTACATACTCAAGCATGTGAAAAAGATACTAAGTAAATAATAATAAAATAATTACAAAAATACATGGAGCAAAGTATTTTAAGTGTGTTAGACAAAAGAAAATATGAACATAATTGTCGATAAAACTGACTTATAGATATGGGTAGGAGCTCTGGTATCATAGTGCCTATGGCATTTGACTGTTAACCAGAAGGCTAGTGGTTTAAGCCCACCAGTCACTCCTTGGAAGGAAGGATGGGATACCTTCTGAAGTGATACCACCTCAGAAACCCAAGGAGGGGTCGCTATGAGTTGGGTTTGACTCGATGGCAGTGAGTATAGATATCAGTGCTATTAGTTATTCTGGGTTTATTGTGCAAATTTGAGTACTCATCATCATTTGCATGGTGGATTACTGAAATCTTACAATATCGTTTATAATAACATAAGCAAGAAAATCTACAAATCTCTTTGAATATATAGAACAAGGAAATCAAGGATTTAGGACTGTTTTACTATCTGTAATCTCCTAAAAGAAGTCCATTGGTGACACAAACAATTAAGTGCACACCACTATTCAAAAGAATGGAGGTTCAAACCTACCAGAGGTGCTTTGGAAGACAGTCCTGTTAATCTGCTTCTGAAAAGTCACAACATTGAAAATGCTATGGAACAGTTCTACTCTGCATACTTGATGTCACCATGCGTCAGAACCAACTTGCTAATTAATAACAACAGAAACAACAGTTTCCTAAACTACTCCCAAAGTAAGAAGGGCCACAAAATATTCACAAAAGTGTTGGGAACACCTTTAGTGAGAAGTCCAAAACCTTTGAAAACCACAGGAATGGCAATCTTCCTGGGGATGAATTTGTTGATAGGGGAAGATGGAATTACTGAAATTTCCAGATGCAAAACAGAAAATTAGGGATCTGAACAGAGAATACCATGAATGATTCCATTCACAAGAATCTTTGAAAGTGTCTCATTTCTTATGGAATCACCAGAACTTGTATTGATACTTTGTCAATAGATTCCACCTTGATATTAATAAAAATGTGTGTATGTTTGAGAAAGCATCATAACCTTTTATTCAGTTCCTAGACATGAGTTACTTCACAGATTTAGAGAACCTAGAGTAAAGATGATGGCAGCTAATCTTGAAGACTAACATTCTATATATATTTACTATGAATATTTATAGTATCTTTACTAAATGTCACCTGCAACCATTTATCAGGATAATTGTTCATGGCTGAAAGGCAGATAGTCAACATTTAAGAAACTGATTAGACATTGACTGTTAGTTGATGTAAAGTTCTGTGTTCTAGGAGAATACTGTGACCCACAAGTGAAAGAAAGGTTATTGATGTCAGATGATGAATGAAATTTTGACCTGACACATTATTATCACTCTGGGTTTTTGAATCTCCAGTTACTGAATTTATGGTTGTAATGATTATTTAGCAGGAGCAGAATCATCATTTTGGATCCTTAACCCACAAATAATGTCATTTATGGTAGGAAAAGCCTTATCATATGTCCTAAAACTGTACTTCCACACCAAAATAGTAAACCAAAAGCAACAACATATTCCTGGGGATGTCATACACACAGCCATTGTTGTATTTAGAAGATCAAGGAGAGGAGGTGATTTCTATCTCATCCCCATGTAACTCTTTTGGTGAGGACAGAAAACAGGATAGGTTTTAGAATTGTGGGTTATTATAAGCTTACTCAGTCAAATTCAGTTTCACCTGCTATTTCAGATGTCTACATTACTGAGTAAATTAACTCAGTCTTTGAGTGGTATTGGTCTATAATGCCCTATTTTACCTATCTGCTTAAGTAGAGAATATTAGAAATTATATTTTTGTTTTGTTCTATTTTATTTTCCTTGCCTGCCAAGGATAGAAGTACACACTCAGCCCTTTGGCTCAGAATAAGATCAACTGTTTTGGTTGGGTCACAGTTTAGTCTACAGAGACTCCCATCTTATCATACCATATGATACAACATTGTCAGCTACATTACAATATCATTCAGATATGACTTTATAAGCATATAGTAATAGGTATTATAGATAGCACATGAGTATCCCAATATCTAAGTTAAGGAAAATAAACAAAAATAAAAACAACCCCATCAGTAATTTCACTGGGATCTTGTGAACTTAAGTTATGTTGGAATACATTCTCCAAGATAAAGTACCAGTGCTGCTCTTAATATCTCTTACTATTGCAAAAGGTACCTAATACTTATTGAGTATCTGAGGAATTTTGAGGAAACATTGGTAACATCTGAGTGTGCTACAGAGATCCATTTACTGAGTGAACAGGAAAGCTTCTATATTTGTGTGAGATGGCATGACAGAATTTTACAAGATCATCTCTTTGTTCATTGAAACATTTTTTTTTTTCAACAACAAAAATGATGGCTATTCACATGGATCTTGCCAGATGTAATGCACAACAATCAAATTGACTACATCTGTAGAAAAGATGATGGAGAAGCTCAAAATCATCTGCCAAAATAAGTCCAGGGGCCAAATGTGGAAATGTGCTCCTATGCAAGTCCAATTTGAAGCTGAAGAAAATTGAAACAAGTCCACTAGACCCAAAATACAAACTTAAGCATATTCCATCTGAATTTAGAGACCATCTGAAGAACAGATTTGATGAATTGAACACAAATGACATAGACCAGATGAGTTAAAGGATGACAACTGTACATGAAGAAAGCAAAAAGCTTAAAAAGACAGGAAAGGAAGAAAAGACCAAAATGGATGTCAGAACAGATTCTTAAACTTGCTCTTAAACAGAGAGTAGCTAAGGTGAGTGGGAGAAATGATGAAGTAAAAGAGTTATCCTAAGATTTCAAAGGGCAGCTTGAAAAGACAAAGTTTCATAATGAAATGCATGAAGACCTGGAGATAGAAAATCAAAAGTGAAGAAATTTTTGGTATTTCTCAAGCTGAAAAAACTGCAGAAAAAAATTCAAGCCTCAAGTTGTAATATTGAAGGAAGTGATATCTCTTGCTACTCCTTTTATCAGAAAGAGATGGTTAGAGGTAAGGATGTTTACTGATTTTGGCTAATATCTCATCAAAAATAGATTACTGTCTAATAATTAATTCTGATGCTGAAGATGAAATACAACTCCTGATGCCCAAGGAGAAAAAGACAGTATGAATTGAGACATGCATATACTTGAGACCACTTAGCAGTGTTAAATCCAGTGGAAACATTTCATGTAACACCTTTGAAGGAAAGACCACACCTGTCTCAGAAATATCAGTAATGAAAATTTTGAATAGCCTACAAGATACAATTATTTGTGGTACTGATTTAGAGCAAAAGAAGCATGGAAAATATGAAGAGAAAGAAAATTTTAAATATCATTTATGTCCTTGTAAGGAGCCCAGGGTTACATAAGTAGTTAAACACTTGACTATTAGCTGAAAGTTTGGGGGTTTGAACCCACCTAGAGATGCCTTAGAAATAGGCATCACAATCTGCATCTGCTGTTTCTAAAAGGACAAAACCTTGAAAACCCTATGGAGCAGTTCTACTCTGACACTCATGGGGTCACCATGAGTCAGAATCAACTTGAAGGCAAATGATAAGAAAAACAACATGGCCTTGTGATCAGCTACAGGAATGAGGACACTAATATCATGAACTTTATCCCTCTTTGAATATTTAAAACTTCTCAGTGATTACTTCAAATACAATTTAAATACTCATGATTTGCAAATTTATTTTCTAGAATCAGAACATATCCATTTGGATATATAAAAATAAGAATCTTATGCTTAAGTGATTGAGCCTACTTTTCCCACAGTAAGTGGTAAGTACTTGTTTTCATCAATTCAGGAAAGAAAACTTGGGGTAAGTTTTCTTAACTCTATTTCTCATACATTACAGCCCATTTTTCAAAAATATTTATGTGATCCAATTGTGAAATATACTTCTTGTAACCTCCTTTATCATTTCTCAGGTCATCATATCATCAATATTTAGAGATAATCACAAACAAACAAACTGGTTTCCCATATTGGGCCTTGTCTCATTAGAGTCACTTCCCAAAGTAGAAGCTAGTGTAGTCCTTTCAAGAGGTAAGCCAGGTACATTATTATCTGTTTGAAACTTTCCAAGATCTTATTAGGGCACTCAGAATGAAATCCAATGATATTTAGTTTAGATATAAAGCTTGAAAAGTCCCATGATCTGACATTCTTTTACCAATCTGACCTTTTCTCTTACCACTTTCTTACTGTCTCTTTTTGAAACAGGAAGATTGGTCCCCTTTTTGAATCAATCTATTCCCATATTTTGTTTGACTCTCCATTGGTTGGAAGGAAAAAATGTTAATATTCGCTTTCTACTCCAAATAGTTTTTCATCTACTGAAGGCAAATTTGAGAGGAAAAAAAAAAAAAAATGAGTATCACAGGTTAAATATTTGTTAATATAAACTCAATATATTTTTGTTTAGTATAACTCTCTGCTCTGAATTTTAGCAGTGGCCCTCACTAAGGGCAAGATGAAATACTGTTTATAAGAGCTCTTAAGACGAGTTGTATTGTGGTGAATTAGTTGGCATGGCTCTTCTAGCAATGGTCTTTGTGACTCCCACCAGGTGTCTGGGTGGAACTACGTAAACATGAGGTGCTTGTGGTCTGCCAAAGGGATTGGGTAGCTGGTTAGTAATGTAAATAAGGTACATGGCACCCTGTGGGGATGGGCTTGTACAAACAAGGTGTATAGAACCTTAATGCAGGAATTGGTCAGTTTGTCATTCTGCTGGGCTTAAAATGATCCCTTCCAAGGCAGAAAGGAGGCTCTCACTGCCTTCAAGAAAGAGCTGGAATTGGAGTGGAGCTCATCCTTGGACCTGAGATCCCTGTGCTCAACCTCGTTGGCAGAAAGACGTTAGAGACGACCGGCAAAGACAACCATCAAAGATGACCAGCTGAGATGACGGCAGCAGAACCAAGAGGCATGAGACAGAGTGGAGGTTGGCTGGCTCATGGAGGGAGAAACCTGAGTGCCTCTAGGCAGGAGGCTTGCTGTCTCAGGGATTGCACCATGCTGCACTTCTTGGTGGAGTTAAAAGAGCTTTGAAACACTTGTCAAGCAGAGCAGAGTCCAGGCCACGAGCGTTAGGGACAGAGGGGCATGGCTGAGGGCATAGGAGAGGTGAAACTGTCCTGAACAATGAATTGTATCCTGAGACAATTCCTGACCCTGGCTTGTGGCCTGTTACTTCCCTAATAAACCACATAATCAAGTGTACTATCTGTGAGTTCTGTGGGAACATGGCAATGAATTCTAGAATCCAGCAGAGAAGTGGTGAGTGCTGTGGGAGGACATTCCCTGCCAGAGTTAGAGAAAAGGCTGCAGGGTAGCGGCATATCTGGCCTCATAGGAATGAGCCATGAGCTGATGTTATTGATGGTGATTCTTTTCCCCATTCATGAGGTTGGAGGAGGCCAGAGGAGGAAGTCACCTCTGTGCCCTTTTTACACTAATCATCACACCATAGAAAATACACTGTTGGGAATAAATTAGACTTTGAAGAATGTATAGATATTAAGTAAATAACAAGGATGTGGGGAGCTTTTCAGAAAGGTTAAAAGTTATCTGATTGATGAGTCAAACCAGTCTTGGTTTGTTTTTTTATAATCTTGTATGAATCTCAGAATTTTTTCCAAAACATATGAGCAAAATAATATATGAGGATTGTGGTAGCTTACATTATAAGACTCTATATTTTACCCACACTCATAAAGACAGTTGTTGATAGTTGACTTTGTAGTTTGTCGGATTTAAAATGGTGACTCTATTTTCTCACCCCTTGATTTTGGATTAGGCTTAGTGACTGGTTTAACTAAAAGAATGTTAGTATAAGTAGACCCAGGGCTAGATAAGTGCAGGTACAGTGATATTTCTATTCTGTGCTATGACCAACACCCTGAGAAGAATATTCCTCACTAGACTAAGAGGTCCTGAAGAAGTTGGAAAACATGTGGAGAAAGCTGAGATTATCAAAATTCCTAATGAAGAAATACACCCACAATTCCTTGTGTGCCCAACTGAATTGTATTCAGTCCTTTTTTATTTCTCCCCCCAAAATCCATTCATAAGCTTCTACAGATTTTGCCTCTCTCTAAGTAAATTAAGGGAGCTCTGGTAGCATAGTGCCTAAAGCACTTGACTGCTAACCAAAAGGCTGGCGGTTCAAACCCCCAGCCACTCCTCGGAAAGAAGACAGGGCAATCTACTTCCGTAGTGATACTGCCTCGGAAACCCAAGGAGGGGTCGCTATGAGTCAGGTCTGACTCGATGGCACATAACAACAACAACAACAAGTAAATAAAGAGATATTCAAAGAAAAAAATAATTATCTCTTCTTTGACATATTTTATGATAGAAAATTAAACAAATCTGATATTTTAAAGGCTATTCTGTAGTTATTAGAAAGACATTTTAAATAAAAATTCAATGACTATTTCATGGAACAAAGGACTCAAGATGAATCAGAGCCTAGCGATAAAGATGGCAGCACAGGTAAGGTACTGTGGGTTTTATTTTCTGAGAGTATGAGGGGAAGGAAAGAGGAAAAGCATAGTGATAGAGAAGGTGAAATTGTAATCTCAGAAACATGAAATAAATCTGTTCACATCTTCCTTTCTCTATCTTCCCAATTAGTCTGTTTACAGATGTAAAGTCTATTTGTATGTGACTCATTTTTTCTGTAACTTCTGTTCATGTCCTTGCTAATGAATATCTAATCTAGGTCATGAGTGCCAACTCAGAAAGACCTTGCAGGGTGTGTGGGGAAAACAAAGAGGAGGATCAATAGTTGAGCAGAATTGAAGAGAATTTTGACTTTCTGACTTCTCTTGCTGAGCTTATAAACATATTTTATAGCAGAAAAAAAATGGTACTCTGATTGGTTATACATTAAAAACTGTCTTGATATGATAGTATGGTTCAAGTTCACTATCGAAAAGTTATCCTTTGATAGGTAAAACAAGAAAACTTTACCTTCATATATAACAGTGTTCCCATGAGATAATGATTTCAGTTTCTACACAATTTAGTTGCTATAGAACCCTACTTACTCTTAATTTAGGAATTGTCTGTGTATATATAGTATTGTTTAAAATCCTATCTAGTATAATTGATAAAATGTCTGAACTAATAATCAAATTGTGTGGGTAAAACTAAAAATATACATATACTTATTTTTCTATTTTTTACTATGTTTCTCATTATCTAAAATATTACAAATTATCAGAATAAAAATATACACATAAATAAACAAGGAGCTACATGAACTATATCTTATATTACATTGGTTACTGTTAATCTGGAAATAGGAAAGTATGAAATGGTAACTTATTACAGTCACTAAACAATGAAACTCAGAAACAAATGTTAAATTATTAATTTTTATTGCCAATACAGAAGTTAAAAAGACCTCTGGTGGCACAGTGCCTAAGGCATCTGACTGCTAACCAGAAGGGTGGCAATTCAAACCCACCAGGCATTCTGCAGAAGACTGGCCAGTGTACTTCCATAAAGATTTACTGCCTCAGAAACTCAATGGGGGTCTCTATGAGTTGGAATTGACTTGATGGCAGTGGGTTTGGTTTTTGATTATAGAAGTTAGATCACCTACTATTTATATTTAAACATCTTTATTAATTTGAAGTAACCATAATTTGATGCAAACACTATTTGTAATTTCAGTTCTCAAAAATAATCTTTAAGATCTTAATTTGTCTAGTTATAATGTAAAGTTTGCCATCTATATATTTCAAGACATGCATTTGAAATAGACAAAAACTGCTGGTAATAATTTTCCTACTTTTCAAGATGATAAGTTTAAAAATATAAGGAAGACTACTGGTTAGGGACTAGAAAGAAAGTTATATTAAAAAAAAAAAAGAAACTAAAATAAGGCAATATCTATAGAGATTTTAGATACCAAATATACATCTATCAAAATTAGAATTTAAGAAACAGACATAATATACATCATAGAAAGTCACATATGTCATGCTTTGTAATATTCTAAATACAATTAATTTGAATAAGTATTGAAATTTGTATGCATCTTCTATAAGTTATCACTATGCAAAAGAAGGGAGTCCTGGTGGTGTAGTGCCTTAGGCATTTGACTACTAACCAGAAAGCTGGATGTTCAAACCCACCAGCCACTCATCAGAAGGAAGGTTGGGCAATCTACTTCCATAGTGATACTGCCTCAGAATTCCAAGGCAATACACCACCACCCTCACAATCCTTGCTATACTTGACCCCAACTGTATTGGTTCTCTAGTGCTGCTATAACAGACATACAAACAAACAGGGATTTATTCTCTTATAGTTTAGGAGGCAAAAAACCAATCATAGGTGGCTATGAGTCAGATCTGACTCAACTGCAGTGAGTTTGGTTTTTTGATTTTGATGCAAAAGAAAGTTCAAATATATTACCAAATACATTAAACTTATTTTTCACTATGTTAGTTGTTGTTGCTGCCAGGTGCCATCAAGTCAGTTTTGACACATAGTGACCCTAAGACCATCAGAATAAAACACTGACCAGTCCGTGACATTCTCACAAACTTCGTAGTACATGAGTCTATCATTGCAGCCACTGTGTCAATCCATCTTGTTGAGGATTTTCACCTTTTTTTTCTGACTTCCTACACACTATTAATATGAAGGGACAAAAAATCTGCTTTAGTGAAGTAGGATATTTTCTTTTTGAAAAACAGATAATTCACTTATTATGAAAAACAGATAATTCAATCTGTATAATGAGGAAAAAAATCTGAAAAGCTGGATTATATGAAGAAGAATTTGGCATCAGGATTCGAGGAAGACTTATTAACAACCTGAGATATACCAATGATGGATCCTTGCTTGCTGAAATTAAAGTAGACTTGAAGCACTTACTAATGAAGATCAAAAACTATAGCCTTCCATATGGATTACATATCAATATAAATAAATTGATAATCTTCACAACAGAACAAATAAGCAATGTTTTGATAAATGGATAAAAGATTAAAGTTGTCAGAAATTTATTTTATTTGAAACCACAATCAGTGTCCGTGGAAGAAGCAGTCAAGAAATCAAATGACATTTTGCATTGGGCAAATCTGTTGCAAAAGTTCTCTTTAAAGTGTTAAGGAGCAAAGATGTTACTTTGAAGACTAAGGTGCACCTGACCCAAACCAGAGTATTTTCAATAGCCTCATATGCATGTTAGTGCTGGACAATGAATAAGAAAGACCACAGAAGAATTGATTCATTTGAATTGTGGTGTTGGTAAAGTATATTGAATGCACAATGTACTACTAGAACAAACATATCTGTCTGGGAGGAAGCACAGTCTTCATGTTCCTTAGAAGTTAGAATGACCAGACTTTGTCTCTTGTACTTTGGTAGTATTGTCAGAAGTGACCAATCCCTGGAGAAGGATATCATTCTTCATAATGTGGATGGTCGATAAAAAGGGGGAAGACCTTCAGTAAGATGGATTCACATAGTGGCTACAATGATAGCATCAAACATGGGGGCAATTGAGAGGATGCTGTGGGGCTTGATAGTGTTTTGTTCTGTTGTACATAGGGTCTCTATCTGTTCTACTGGCTTGACGACACCTAACAACAGCAACAACACATAACTGATCATCTTTGGCATCCAGCTTCTCTTATAGAAATCCAAATACCCATTCTAAATCACATGGTTGCTCTCTCTGATCATTAAGATTTTTAAGTGTTTTGGTTTTCTTGTGTTGCCATAACAGAAATAGCACAACAGAATAGCTTTAAAAAACCAGAAAATTATTTTCTCAAATTTTAAGTGTCTAAAAGGGAGCTCTAGTAGCATAGTGGCTAAAGGCACTTGACTGCTAACCAGAAGGCTGGAGGTTCAAACCCACCAGTCACTCCTTGGAAGGAAGATGGGGCAATCTACGTCCGTAGTGATACTGCCTCGGAAACCCAAGGAGGGGACGCTATAAGTCGGGTCAGACTCAATGGCATATAACAACAACAACAAAAGTCCAAATTTAGGGTGCCAGCTCCAGAATAAGCCTTTTTCTTTCTGTGGGCTCTAAAGGAAGGTTCTTGTCTCTTTTAGCTTCTGTCCCTGTGTGGCTGAGCATCAGTCTAGGCTTCTGTGACTTAGTATCAATCTAGACTTCTGGGTGTAGGAGGTTCTCGGTGCTGGGGTCTTGAATCGAAGGACAGGCTCTGCTCCGTGCTTTTCTTTCTGGGGGGTATTTTGCCCCTCTCTCTTTGCAGTGTTTCTTCTCCTTTTATCACCTGTATGACAAAAGATATTGTAGGCAATATCCTAGGGAATCTCCCTTTGCTTCTGATCTAGGCTGTGGCCTAAGTAAGGGTTTGGTTTCCCATCATAATTCTGTCTCATTAACATAACAAACATAACTTAATTCTCTTTAACATAACCTAATCTTGTCTCATTAACAAATCCAAAAACTAAACCAAACTCATTGTTATGCAGTCATTTCCTACTTATAGTTACCCCCATAGGGTTTCCAAGGTTATAAACCTTTGCAGAAGCAGACTGCCTCTTCATTCTTCTGCAGAGCTTCTAGTGGGTTCAAACTGCCCACATTTTTGTTATCAGCCAAGTGCTTTAGCCAGTGCACCACTAGAGCTCCTTGAATTAACAATACAGGTAAGGATTTACAATACATTACAAATGAAGGAAAATTACATAGTAGTATATCATGGGGAATGATTACATCACTACATAACTGCCAAACCACTGAGGATCATGGTCTAACCAAGTTGAAACATATTATTGGGGAACAAAATTCAATGCATCACATTAGTTATGGCCAGATTCCACACTAAATCAGGATAGTACACTGTCTTTATTACCCAAAGATCCCTGCCAAACAAAAATATTCCTATCAAGCCTAGCATTTTAGAAATTAATCCCTAGAAGCCAAGTGCAAAGACAAAACCTCTTTTGGGGCAGCCAAAATATGACCTTGAATATATTGTCCTTGTTATTAGATGTCCTGGAGTTGGCTTCCACTCATTGCAACCCCTTGTACAACAGAACAAAACATTGCCCATTCCCGCACCATCCTCCCCAAAACCAAATCAAACTCATTGCTGTGGCGTCAAATCCGACTCATAGCGACCTCTCCTTGGGTTTCTGAGGTGGTATCACCATGGAAGTAGATTGTTCATCCTTCCTTCCAAGGAGTAGCTGGTAGGTTTGAACTTACAGCCTTCTGGTTAGTAGTCAAATCCCTTAGACACTACACCACCATCCTCACAATCCTTGCTATACTTGAGCCCATCTGTATTGGTTCTCTAGTGCTGCTATAACAGACATACCACAAATGTATAGCTTTAACAAACAGGGACTTACTCTCTTATAGTTTAGGAGGCTAAAATTCCAAGTTCAAAATTTCATCTTTAGGGACTGGGTGAAAGCCCTTTGACCTTGGGCTTCAGCTCTGCCTCTATCTTCCAGACCACTGAAGCTGGAGGCTTCTCTTAATTCAGGGAGCTGCTGGCTACTGAGCCTGACAATCTCAAGGTCAACAAATTCAATGGCATAGTACCAACAATAAACAGCATGCCACTAGTTCAAGTCTAGAAAGAGTCCCAAGATCGTAGACAACATGAAAGGCTGCTGAATGAAGACTCAGCTACATGCAGGGTCCAAGTCTGTCAAAAAGCTAGATATGTTTCTCAAAGCTGCTTCTTATATACTAGAAGCTGACCACATCCCTAAGGCAGCTACTTAGCTGTGCACAGTAGATTCCACCATAAAATTGATTACCAGTCTCATCATGGGGAATAACTACACCCAGCTGCCCAGACTTTCAAAACCAGGCCCAGCCAAGTTGACCTACAGCTTTAATTAACACACCATCATTGCAGTCACTGTGTTGATTCATCCTGTTGAAACTCACCCCCTTTTGCTCTGATCCTCTAATTTACCAAGTATGATGCCATTCTGCAGGGAATAGTCCCTTCAGTCAACATGACCAAAATAGGGGATGCTATGTGAACTTTCCAAGGAAGTTAAAACTTCCTCTTGAGTAGATAATGAAAGTCCGAAAACCTTTCACAGAGGCGTAGGCAGAGACACGAATGTTTATTCAGAATAGAAACAGAGAATCAGGAGAGACAGGCTTTAAAATACAAAGAAATCAGGCTTACAAATATTGCTAGCAATTCAGGGTCCAGCAATGGTGGGCCTGAATGGATACAAGATGACTGATAACCCCTTGCCACTTTGCAAGGATACTTATACCTGAGTTTGAGGATTTGGGGATGGGAGCTACATGACTGGTGATGGAGGGCTACATGATGGGTTTCAGATTTGGTGGCACTGGGTCTGATCAGAAGACCCCCCC
>NW_006922182.1:1214810-1220167 GCF_000298275.1 Orycteropus afer afer
CCTCAAAACCCACCAACCACTCCTCGGAAGGAAGATGAGGCAATCTACTTCCATAGTGATAATGCCTTGGAAACCCAAGGAGGGGTGGCTATGAGTCGAGTCCAACTCGATGGCACACAACAACAACAACAAGCCCTCAAAATGATATCTTTACTTCTTAACACTATGAAGGTCTTTCTTTTTTCTATTTATTGTGATGTTGCTTATTGGTGCAATTTTGAAGATTTTCATTTTCTTCATGTTGAATATTAACCCATACCTAGGACTGTAGTCTTTGCTTTTTATCAGTAAGTGCTTCAAGTAATCTTCACTTTCAGCAAGAAAGGTTGTGTCATCTGCATATCTCAGGTTGTTAATTAATCTTTCTCCAAACCTGATGTCATGCTCTTCTTCATATAGTCTAGCTTCTCAGATTATTTTCTCAGAATACAAATTGAATAAGTATGGTGAATGGATACAACCCAGATGCACACCCTTCCTGATGTTAAACCACTGAGTATCTTCTTTTCTTATGTAAACAGCAGATCTTTTGTCTATGTAAAAATTCTTCATGGGCACAATTAAGTTTTCTTGAATTCCTGTTTTTGGTAATGTTATCCATAATTAGTTATAATCCACACAGTCAACTGCCTCTACATAGTCAACAAAAAACAAGTAAACATCTTTCTAGTATTTTTTGCTTTCATCCAAGATGCATTAGACACTAGCAATGATATCTCTGGTTCCACATCCTCTTCTCATCCAGTTTACATTTCTGTAAATTCCCTGTTAATATACTGTCATGACCATTTTTTAATTATCATTTGCAAAGTTTTACTTGTTTTTGATATTACTGAATAGTGTTCAATAATTTCCATGTTCCCTTGAATTATCTTTCTTTGTAATGGGCACAAATATAAATTTCTTCCAGCCAGTTGACCATGTAGATGTGCTCAAAATTTCTTGGCATAAACAAGTAAACACCTCCAGTGCTGCATCTGCTAGTTGAAACATCTCAATCTGTATTCTATCAATTTCTGAAGCCTTTTTTTTTTTTTTTTTGGTCAATTTCTTCAATGCAGATTGGACTTGCTTCTTAAATAATGTTAGTTCTTGATTATATGCTACCTCCTGAAATAACCAATTTTTTTTTGGTAAAATGACTCTGTGTATTTCTTCCATTTTCTTTTTTTTTTCCCCAGAAGTTTGATTATGATGGGTCTTAAGGTGGACATTTTTGGGTTAATCTTATATGGGGTTCACTCAGCTCTGGTAGTGTAGTACCTAAGGCACTTGACTGTTCACCAGGAGGTTGGCAGTTCAAATGCACCAGCTACTCCTTGGAAGGAAGGTTAGACAATCCACTTCTGTAGTGATACCACCTCAGAAATCTAAGGAGGAGTTGCTATGAGTTGAGCCTGACTCAATGGCATATAACAACAGCAATAGCTTCTTGAATTGGTAAATCTATACCTTTTGTCAAACTTAGGATATTTTTAGACACTGTCTAACACTTTAAATTTTCTGTCTTCTTTTGATGTTATAATACAAATGTGGGGTCTTTTGATATTGACTCAAAGATACTGAAATTCTGTTTTTTCTTTTTTTTGTTGTTGTTTATTTTCAGTCCTGTTGTTCACAATGGGTAATTTCTACTAACTACACATCAAGTTCACTGATTGCTCTTTTTTCTTCTCCACTGAAATATTGACTCAATCCAGCCAGGGTTTTTATTTGTTTGTTTGTTTTAATCTCTTATTGTATTGTTTACTTCTATAATATCCTTTGGGTTCTTGTTTATAACTTCTATTTCTTTAGTGAAAGTTTCTATTCTTTTCATATGTTTCAGTAGAATTTGTGATAGCCTATTGAAACTTTTTTTTTTTTTTTTTTTACTGTGATTTGGGTGAAATTTACAGAGCACATTCATTTTCTATACAGCAGTTCACACATACTTTGTCTCATGACATTGACTACATTTACCCCAATGCAACAGCTCCCTTCCCACTTCCTTCTGATAGTTACCTCTTCCCGGTGTCCATCCCTCCATGCACTCCTGTTCCCTGAGCTGTCTACCTGTACACCAACATCCCTTCTTTCTTCCATGATAGTTCTCTCTAAGGAATGTATCTACCTCAGGTAAATGTTCAACTCCTATGTCTGTCTTTTGTTTGGCTGGAAGCCACAGGTATGGGTTCAATTTCAGACCTGAAGGGAAGCAAGGGGCCATAGTCTCAATGGTTTCACCAGGCTTTATCAGACCAGCAATTTGTTCCCCTTTTTTTTTCAAATGATTTTGAGTTTTGTTACACATTGTTCTCCCTCTCTATGCAGGATCTACTACATAGATCACCTCCAAGTGGTTGACAATGGTAGCCAGGCACCATCTAGTTGGTCTGGTCTCATAGTGGTACAGGCTGAGGATCACATGGTGTACCAGTTGCTAGGACTAATTATTTCCATGAATCTTTGGTTTTCTTCATTCTTCTTTGCTCTGGACGAGGAGAAACTCATCGTTGCATCTAGATGGCTGCTTGCAAGCTTTTAAGATCCCAGTCACTACTCACCAAAGTAGGAGGTGGAACAATATTTTGTGCAGTATGTTATGCCAAGTGAGCATGAAGTCCCCTGGGATTATGATCCCAAGCCCAGAGGTTCAAGTACTCACTCTCTGGGTAGTTGGCTGTGACTAAGAATTGACTACCATCTTTTGTCCCTAGTCAGCTCTACTATATGCCTAGGAATTCTTACAGAACCTACAAATACACTTGTAGAAACATTGTCTGCCAGCCCTACACATGCTCCTGGGTACACTCCCTGCTCTGCATAGACATACCAAATAGTTCAGACTGTCCACCCATCCATCCACCCACATACTCATGTTTTCCTTCACTGACAATGCAGTACTTTATGCACAAAAGGGTTCATCTTTGTTGTCTGTACCTCCCATGTATCTCTCTATGTCTTCTTCTTCCTCAATGCCACCATGTTAATCACTCACATTTGGGACATTGCCCTTCTCTTCACCCAAATCAATACTTATCTCTACCTATCTACCTGGTCACCAACAAAGAAATTTTCCTTCTATATAGAAACTTTTCCTTGACTTTTACAATAACAGACTAATAGAATATTTGTCCTTCTGTGATTGACTTACATCACTCAGCATAATGTCCTCAAAGTTTATCCATGTTATGTGGTGTTTTGCAGGATCTAGGTTATTCTTTAGGGTTGCATATTCCATTGTGTGTATGTGCCATAGTTTGGTTATCTATTCCTCAGTTGATGGACACGTAGGTTGTTTCCACCTTTTTGCTTTTGTAAATAGTGTTGCAATGAATATGGGTGTGCATATGTCTTCTTTAGGATGTATACCTAATAATAGAATGGCTGGGTCAAATGGTATTTCTAATTCCAATTTTTTAAGGAATCAACATACTGCTTTCCAAAGTGATTGTGCCATTTTACAGTCCCACCATCAGTGTCTGCGAGTCACAATCTCTCCACATCCATCCTTGCCAGCATTTGTTATTTTCTGTCTTGGTGAACATTGCTACTAGTGCTGGGGCAAGATGGTGTCTTGTTGTTTTGATTTGCATCTCTCTAATGGCTAATGATAGTGAGCATTTCTTTATATGTTTGTTGACCACCTGAATATCCTCCATGATGGAGTGTCTATTCATTTCTTCTACCCATTTTTCAATTGGAGTTCATTTTTGTGTATGGTGTGAGGTACAGATCTTGTTTCATTTTTCTGCAAATGGATATCCAGTTTTGCCAGTACCATTTATTAAACAAACATTATCTTCCCTATTTAATGGATTTTGGCCCTTTGTTAAAGATCAGCTGACCATAGGTTGATGGATCTATTTCTAGGTTATCAATTCTATTTCGTTGGTGTATATGTCTGTCATTGTTCTAATACCAGGCAGTTTTGACTACTGTGGCTATATAGCAGGTTTTGAGACCCAGCAGTGTGATACCACATACTTTGTTTTTCTTCTTCAATAGTGCTTTGCTATTGAGGTCTCTTTCCTTTCCATATAAAGTTAGTGACTGGTTTTTCCATATCCTTAAAAAATGTTCAAGAGATCTGGATTTGGATTCCATTGAATATATAGATTGCTTTGCGTAGAATTGACATTTTCACAATGTTCAATCTTCCTATCCACGAGTAATAGAATGTTCTTCAATTTATGCATATCTATTATGGTTTCTTGAAGTAATTTTTTATAGTTTTCTTTGTGCAGGTCTTTTGTGCCCCTGGTAAGATTTATTGCCAAGTATTTTATTTTTTTGGTGCTACTGTAAATGGTATTGAATTACTTATTCCTTCTTCAGCAATCTCTTTGCTTTTGTAGAGGAATCCAACTGACTTTTGGATGTTGATCTTGTATCCTGCCACATTGCTAAATCTCTCAATTAGCTCCAGAGATTTTTGACTGAATCTCTTGGTTTTTCCAGGTGTAGGATCATATCCTCAACAAATAGAGATAGTTTGACTTCTTCCTTACCAATTTGGAAGACTTTGATTTCCCTTTCTTGCCTTAGTGCCCTGGTTTGAACTTACAGTACATTGTTGAATAGAGGTGGTGATAGAGGGCATCCTTGTCTGGTTCCTGTTCGCCGGAGGAATGCTTTCAGTCTCTCTCCATTGAGAACACTGTTGGCTCTTGGTTTTGCATAGATGCCCTTTATTATGTTGAGGATTCTATTCCTATTTTGCTGAGAGTTTTGATCAAGAATGGGTGTTGGATTTTGCCAAATGCCTTTCCTGCCTCAATTGATATGATCATGTGGTTCTTCTCCTTTGTTTTATTTATGTGGTGGATGATGTTGATTGTTTTTCTAATGTTAAACCATTCTTGCATACCTGATATGAATCCCCTTGGTCATAATGAATGATTTTCGGGATATGTTATTGCAATCTATTATCTAGGATTTTGTTGAAGATTTTTGCGTCTATATTCATGAGAGATATTGGTCTGTAGTTTTCCTTTCAAGTGATGTCTTTGCCTGGTTTGGGTATCAAGGTTATGCTTGCTTCATAAAATGAGTTAGGGAGGATTCCATCCTTTTGTACATTGTGGAACAGTTTGAGTAAGATTGGTGTCAGTTCTTTTCTTCATGTTTGGTAGAATTCTCTGGTGAAACCGTCTGGGCCAGGACTTTTTTAGTTGGTACTTTTTTGATGACCTGTTCAATTTCATCTTTTGTTATGGATCTTTTCAACTTTTCCAAATCAGTCTGTTTAGGTAAGTGGTATGCTTCTAGAAATCTGTCCATATCTTCCAGATTTTCAAATTAGTTGTAGTACAGTTCTTCATAGTATCCTGATATTATCCATTTTATTTCAGTTGGTTCTTTTGTGATGTCAC
>NW_006922182.1:1220837-1232100 GCF_000298275.1 Orycteropus afer afer
TATTGTTTAGCTCTTCTGCATCTTTGTTGAGTTTCTTTCCAGTTGTTCTATCTTTCATTGAAAGTGGTGTGTTAAAGTCTCCCACTATGACTATGAAGTCACTATTTGGCTTTGTAACTCTTTTAAAGATTTATGTATTTTGGGGCTCTTTCACTGGGTCCATAAATATTTACTATGTGTATATCTTCTTGTCCAATTGATCCTTTAATCATTATATAAGGTCCTTCTTTGTCTCATATGGTGGTTTTTGTGTTAAAGTCAATTTGATCAGAAATTAGTATTTCCACTCCTGCTCTTTTGTGGTTGCCATTTGCTTGGTATATTTTTTTCAACCTTTGATTTTTAGTCTGTTTTGTCTTTGTCTCTAAGGTGTGTCTCTTGTAGACAGCATAATGATGGGTTTTGTTTTCTTATCCAGTCTGCAACTTTGCATCTCTTAACATTCAGTGTCATTATTGACAAAGATGAATTGGTTGCTGTCAATTTGTTATATTTTTTTTATGGTGTTGCTTGTTTCTTTGTTCCATATTATTTTCTGTGCTGAGCTCATTATGTTTATGAATCGTGTTATCATTTCCTTTGTTGCTGTTGTTTTAATATTTGCTGAATATTTGGGCTTGTCATCTTTTTGATTGTGATGTGAAGGTTTATCATTTTTCTTTTAGGCTAACCTGTGATTTATAATTTTCTCTGAGTTTAGAATAGTCCATTCCATCTTGCAACTTTCTTGACTTCCTCACCCTGTAGAAGTTGTGTAACGAGACAGTATTTTTCCTCTTTTTGGTTTGTAGCTGTCCTCATTTGCCGAATGATGTCTCTGGTTTCCTGTTTACAATGTTGCAAAGTTATTTTACTTTGGATATGTCCATAGATGTGGTTTTTGGGTTATGTCTTGGGTATTAATTGTCGGTTGTTGTTTGCTATTTTTGTCGTCTACTTCCATAGTGATACTGCCTTGGAAACCCAAGAAGGAGTTGTTATGAGTCGGGTCTGACTTGACTTGAAGGCACATAAAAACAACAACATTCAAAGGACTCCCTTTAGTATCTCTTGTAAGGTTGATCTGGTTTTAACAAATAATCTTAGTTTCTGCTTATCTGGAAATCTCCTAATTTCACCATCATATTTGAGGGACAATTTTGCTGGGTGTATAATTTTTGGTTGAAATTTTTTCTCTTTCAGGGTTTTATATACACCATCCCATTGCCTCCTTGCTTGCATGGTTTCTGCTGAGAAATCAGAGCTTATTCTTACTGGTTTTCCTTTGTAAATAACTTTTTGTTTTTCCCATGTTGCTCTCATGATTCTTTCTTTGTCTTTGGTTTGGATGAGTTTGATGATGGTATGTCTTGGTGATTTTTTTTGGGGGTCTATCCTGTTTGGGGTTGGTTGGACTTCCTGAATGGATATATTCTCATCTTTTATCATATCAGAGAAGTTCTCTTCCAACAAATCTTGGGCAATTTTCTCAGTGGTTCTATTTTTCTCTTCCTGTTCTGGAATTCCAATGACACATAGGTTGTTCCTTTTGATGATATTACACATGAGCATTAGGTTTCTTCATTTTATTTTGATCTTTTTCTCTGATTGATCCCTTTCCAAAGAAGTATTCAGGTATTTGTCTTCAATCTTATTAATTCTGTTTTCCATCACATCAACTCTACTCCTTTGCCCTTTCATTTTGGACAATTTAGTATTTATCTTTTGGATTTCTATCTGCAGATTTTGACATTTATAGTTTTTCATTTATTTTGTCATTTTGTTCTTGAATTTTCTTCTGAAACTCTTCTAAGGTTTTTTCTGTGTTTTCCTCTCAATCCTTTGAAGATACCTAAATACAATTCTTTTGATTTCATACCAGGGAATTTCAATGCTGCTTCTTCCTCAGGGATGTGTTCTGGGTCTGTATCCTGCTCCCTTGTTTCTACCACTTTATCTTGCTTCTTTGTGTGGTCTCTGATGGTCTGTTGTCTCTGAGACTTTGTGACATTGTTGTATTTGGGTCTCTGTTACCTGTTTGTTAAGAGCAGCTAAGGGTGAGTCAGGGTCTTCTGGGTGGTGGTTTATCATTGGCCCATTGTTGGAGAAGGAAGTGATGGCTCCCACACAGTAAGTGAAGCTTTCCATTAGTCTGCATCTGAATGTACTTGTGGTTCCCAGAAACTGGAGCCTGTTCTTAAGTCCCTGGAACCTGGGAGAAGCTCTCACTTTAAATATCCAATATGGTGAAGCCACTTGTAAACATTCAAAAAGCCTGTGCCCTCCAGACAAGCAAAAGTCCGCAGTTCTGCCCACCTTCCTCTTCACTGCTTCCCCTTTTATTCACCAACCACCAGCACAGTCCTCCATGTAGTCCCTGGGTAGCATAGCTGATTTTTAGGTTAATTATTATGTCTTACCATCACTTGGCAATATCCAAGCTGTCTGTGCCATCAGGATCACTGCCAGACCACAGCTCCGTATGTCTCCTTTTTGGTGTTTTCGTACAAATTCTTCTACTATTTGGAGTTTAGTCCACTTCTATATCCTTCCCTTCAAAGCTCAGGGGGCCAGGATTATCTTGTGTGTCTGTATTAATTGGTTCCCCTTTTCTTTGTTGAAGAGGGTCTGTGCAGTATTTCTGCCTATTCTGCCATCTTACTGGAAACTTGATGCATTTTTATAAAGACTGTTTTGTAATTCTTGTCTTATAATTCAACAATGAATTTATGTTGGTGTTCATCAGGATGTTTTCACATCTTCTTTTGATGCTTCCTACATCATTCAGCATGTTGTCCATAGAATCCTTCAATACAGCATCTCAAGGCTTGTTTTTGTTTTTGTTTTCCAGTTCTTTCACCTTAAGAAATGCTGAGTGAATTCTTCCCTTTTGGTTTTCTAAATCCAGATTTCTTCACATTCCATTATAATACTTCACTTTATATTTTCTAGCTACACTGATATATTCTGGTCAGTTCTTTCATTTCACCATTTCTTCCATTTGCTTTAGCTGCTCTCCATTCAAGAATAAGCTTAAACATTTCTTCTAACATCCATTTTGGTCTTTTCTTCCTTTCCTTTCTTTTTAATGACCACTTCCTTTCTTCATGTATGATGCTCATGATGCTATCCGACAGCTTATCTGGTCTTTGGGCATTGTTGAATGCTTCAAATGTATTCTTCAGATGGTCTGTTGTCTCTGAGACTTTGTGACATTGTTGTATTTGGGTCTCTTATCAGGTGGGATGTAAGTAAGCATGTATTTTGGCTCTGTGTACTTGTTTTCATTTTATTCAGCTTCAATTAGAACTTGCATATGAGCAATTAATGGTCTGTTCCACAGTCAACTCCTGGCCATGTTTATATCCCACCTGAATTTAGAGACCATCTAAAGAACATATTTGGCTCATTGAACACTAATGACCAAAGACTAGATTAGTAGTGAGATAGCATCAAAGACATCATACAAGAAGAAAGAAAAGATCATTAAAAAGACAGGAAAGGTAGAAAAGATTAAAATATATGTCAGGGTAGACTCTGAAATTTGCTTCGGAACATAGAGTAGCTAAAGCAAATGGAAGAAAAACCCAGAAATAGATCTATCGACCTATGGCCAGCTGATCTTTGACAAAGGCCTAAAATCCATTAAATGAGGAAGAGATTGTGTCTTTAACAAATGGTGCTGGCAAAACTGGATATCCATTTGCAGAAAAATGGAACAAGATCTGTACCTCATTCCATACACAAAAACTAACTCCAGATGGCTCAAGGACTTAAATATGAAACCTAAAACTATAAAATTCCTCAAGGAAAAAATAGGTGCAAATTTAGGGGCCTTAATTTAAGGCATAAATAGACAGTTATACATAACCCAAAATGCACAAACAACAGAAGATAAACTAGATGAATGGGACCTTCTAAAACTTAAAGTTTTGTGCTTCTGAAGAGGTCCAAAAGAGTCAAAAGAGAACGAACAGTTTGGGAAAAAAATACTTGGCAACCACTTATCTGACAAAGGACTTATCACTAAACATTTACAGAAAACTCCAACACCTCAGCAACAAAAAGACAAATAATCCAAATGAAAAAATGGGCAGATGCATGAATAGACGCTTCACCAAAGAGGATATTCAGGCAGCCAACAAACTCATGAAGAAATGTTGAATATAATTAGCCATCAGAGATACACAAATCAAAACAACAATGAGATAACATCTGGCCCCAGGACTAATAGTAAAGTTAAAAAAGACAGAAAATAACAAATGTTGGCACAGATGTGGAGAGATTGGGACTCTAATACACTGCTGGTGGGACTGTCAAATGATACAATCACTGTGCAAAGCAGTATGGCAATTCCTTAAAAGTTGGAATTAGAAATACCATTTGATCCAGGAATCTCTTTACTAAGTATATATCCTAAAGAAGTGAGAGCCAGGATAACAACAGATGTATGCACACCGTGTTCATCACAGCACTATTTACAATAGCCAAAAGATGGAAACAAACTAGGTGCCAATCAACAGAAGAATGGATAACCAAACTGTGGCCCATACATACAATGGAATACTATGCAACACTAAAGAATGATGTAGAATCTACAAAACACCTCATAACATGGATGAACTTGGAGGATGTTATACTAAGTGAAATAAGTCAAACACAGAAAGAGAAATATTGTACTAGTCCATTATTGTAAAAAGTCAAGGAAAGATTTATGTATGGAAGGAAACTTTCTTTGTTGGTTACCAGGGGTGCGAGTGGAGGAGAGGGAACACTGAAAAAATAAAAATAAATAAAATGAATGGAAGAAATGATAAAGTGAAAAAAGAACAGAAAATTTCAGAGGTCAGCTTAAGAAGATAAACTACGGAGTTATGATGAAATATGTAAAGATCTGGTGTTAGAAAAACAAAAGGAAGAAATACTGGTATTTCTCATACAGAAAGAAATAAAAAAAAATTCAATCCTTGAGGTGCAATAATGAAGATTTCTGTAGGTAAAATAATGAATGATGCAGAAAACATCAAAATAAGATTAAAAAAAAAAAAAAAAGGGCACAGAATCACTGTACCAAACAAAATTGATGGATTCAAAATTGATCAATGATTCAAGCATTTTAGAAGGTAATATATGATGGAGAACTTTTGTCGAAGAAGGAAGAAGTCCAAGCTGCACTGAAGGTATTAGGAGGAAAAGACTCCAGAAATTGATGGAATACCAATTAAGGTGTTTCAACAAATGGACGTAATGCTGGAAGTGCTCACTCCTCTGTACCAAAATATTTGGAAGATAGGTACCAGGCCAACTGACTGGCAGAGACCAATATTTCTGCCCATTCCAAAGATGGATGACCCAACAAAATGCAGAAATTATCAAACAAAATAATTTGTATCACATGTGCAAGGAAAGTTTTACTGAAGATAATAATTCAAAAGTGCTTGAAGCAGTACATGAATAGACTTTTACAGATGTATTTTAATTTTCTTCATCTCAAACTTGGACTTGCATAGGAGCAATTGATGGTCTGTTTTGCAATTGGACCTTCTGCTTCTTCTTACTGATGATACTGAGCTTCTCCATCATATTTTCCAATAGTTGTACTTCATTTTATTCCTTTGTATGACATCTGGTGTGATATAGGTATAAATTTATAATGTTGAAAAATTATATTTTCATTGCCCGAGTCATTGGTCTTGCAGAATTCTACTATGCAACCCCTCCATCATTTCTATCTCTAAGGCCATATTTTCCAGCTACCAATACTTCTTTGCTTCCAATTTTTGCATTCCAATCAACAGTTAACAACCTGCAATATGCTGATGACACTATTTTGTTTGCTGAAAGTGAGGATGACTTGGAGGAGCATTTACTGATGAAAATTGAAGACTAAAGTCTGCAGTATGGATTACACCTCAATATAAAGAAAACAAAAATCTTCAGAACTGGACCAATAAGCAACATTATAATAAATGGAGAAAACATTGAAGTTGTCAAAAATTTCATTATTGAAATAACTTGGTTCTACAATTACTTGGTTCTACAATAAACACGAATGGAAGCACCAGTCAAGATATCAGAAAATGTATTGTACTGGGCAAATAAGCTGCAAAAGACCTCTTTCAAGTTCTGAAGAGCAAAGATATCTCCTTGAAGACTAAGGTGTGCCTAACCCAAGCCATGGTATTTTCAAACATCTCATATGCATGTGAGAATTGGATAACAAATAAGAAAGATCAAAGAAGAATTGATGACTTTGAGATGTGGTGTTGGAAAAGAATGCTCAAAGTACATAGACTGCTAAAATAACTAACAAATCTATGCTGGAAGAAGTGCAGCGAGAATGCTCCTTGGAAGTGAAAATGGTCAGACTTCATCTGACCTACTTTCATCATGTTGTAATAAGGGACCAGTTCCTGGGGAAGGATATCATGTTTGGTAAAATGGAGGGTCAACGAGAAAGAGAAAGAGGAAAGCCCTCAAGGAGATGGATTGACACAGCGAGTACAATGATGGGCTCAGGTATAGCAAACATCATGGGGCTGGCACAGGACCAGGCAGTGTTTCATTCTGCTGTCGAATGGGTCACTATGAGTCAGATATGATTCAATGGCACCTAACAACAGCAACAAAAATCACCAGTTATTACCAATTCATCTTGACTGCATATTTTATCACTTTCAGACTGCAAATATTGAAACAACTTTTTCTGTTTCTAAACCTTTGGTGGTAATATTGGTGTGTAAATATAAATAATAGTATTATTAATTGGTCTTCCTTGTAGGCATATGGATATTATCCTATAATTTACACTTCAGGATAGATCTTGAAATATTCTTTTTAACAATGAAGATAAAACCATTTCTCTTTAATTTGTTATGCCTGGCATAGTAAACCATATGATTGTCTGATACAAAATGAATAATACCAATCCAATTAATCTCACTAATGTCTAGGGTATCAATCTATATGTGTTGCATTTCAGATTTAGTTTTTGACAATTTCCAGTTTTCCTAGATTCATGCACTGTACATTCTATCTTCTAGTGATTAATGGGTATTTCAAGCTGTTTCTTCTCATTTCAAGTTATGGCACATCAGCAAATGAAGATCATAAAAGCTTTACTCTATCTACATCAAGGTCAACTCTATTTTGAGGTGGCAGGTCTTTCCCAATCATATTTTCAGTGCTTTGCAACTTAAAGGGCTCATCTTCTAGCACTATATGGGCAATGTGTTGTTGCAGTACACAACTCCTTAGGATAGTCAGTTTAACCATAATATTTGTTAAGTGTCTTAAACTGTGCCTAATATATGTTGTTGTTGTTAGATGCTGTCAAATTGGCTCTGATTCATAGTGACCCTATGACTGACAGAATTAAACACTACCCCAGTTCCCTGCCATACTCACAATCTCAACCCATTGTTGTAGCCACTGTGTCAATCCATCTCATTGAGGATCTTCTACATTTTTCTAAGTCTCTACCAAGCATGACACCCTTCTCCATGGAATGGCCCATTATGGCAACATATTGTCATTGTTTTATAAATGGTGAATATCATCATTGCAGCTGTCATTATTGGAAAATCATCAAGGGACAGTGTTTGATACATGAAAACAGAGGGTAAAGTATCAAATCTTGAGGAACAAAAATGTGCACAATCACAAATGAAAATTGTAACTGCGTACCTACTAAAGTGACCAGGTACTCACTGTTGTAGAGTTGATTCTGACATAGAGACCAGGTACACCTATTCAAATAATCATGTAACCAAATTTTTCTTGCTTGAGTGTATAAAACAAAAAACTCATTGCTGTCAAATTGGATCCTACTCATAGAGACCCCTCCTTGGGTTTCTTAGGGGGTATCACTACAGAAGTAGATTTCCCAATCTTCCTTCTCTTGGGAAGAGGTGAATAGGTTCAAAGGGCTGACATTTAGGTTAACAGCCAAACATTTAACCACTGCACCACCCAAGCTTCAGTTTTGCCACTATAAAGCTGAACACTACCTGTGATACTATACTCCTTAGTGAAACCAAAACCAAAGCAAACACTGTCTTGGAGTTGGACCTGACTCATAACGACCTCTCCTTGGGTTTCTGAGGCTTTATCAGTGTGGAAGTAGTTTGCCCAACCTTCCTTCCGAGGAGTGGCTGGTGGGTTTGGACAACCAGCCTACTGGTTAGCAGTCAAATGTTTTAAGCACTACACCACCAGAGCTCCATGAGTGTATACTTGTGTTCAGTATTTCATGGAAGTAGTTTTTGTTTTGTTTTTGTACTGGAAAAGAAGTATTTTAAAACCTATTGCTTTAGCACAGCATATGTTAAAGCAATGTACATTATATTTCTTTACACATTATGGACCATGGAAAAAGCCCTTCAAAACCTGCAGCATGACTTATGCTTTTAGATATTTTCAGTAATACACTGAGCATAATCTGCATCTTTAGGTATATTTACAATAACTCCTTGAACATGACCATTAAATACATCTAAGTGGCTTAGTGGTTAAAGCAGTCAGTTGCTAACCAGAAAATCAATGGTTTGAACCCACCAGCCACACTGGATAGGAAAGATGTATCAACCTTGGATACCTTATTAGGCAAGTCTGTTGTTGTTGTTATGTGCCATCAAGTTGGACCTGATTCATAGGGACCCATTCTTGGGTTTCTGAGGTGGTATCACTATGGAAGTAGATTGCCCAACATCTTTTTGAGGAGTGGCTGGTGGGTTCTGTCATAAAATGTTGCTATGAGTTAGAATCAACTTGACGGCAATGAGTTCTGTTTTATTTTGTATGCCTTTTTTGTGCTTTTACATCATGTGCAACCATATCTGTCATCAGTGTTGTAAAAAGTAGTGATTACTCAAAAAGAGAAAATGGCTTGACATGCAGATAAGATATTATACTCTTACTTCAATGATGACTATTCAAATAAGATTGTTTTTAAGAGCAGAAACTATTGAATTAGATATATTTATATTTTTCTGAAAAAAATAGTATTAAAATATGTTTTCAGATGTCAATGTCCCATTAATTAGGTTATCCGATAGGAAAGTTAAACTCTGTCATTAAAATAACCAAATCAACAATCTTCGGCAGACAATTGTCTGATAAAATGATCAAATTCATTGAATAGACCAAACCAAGTCCAGATTATTTCAGCTAATTGCATGTATTTTAATTAACCACTTTAAAATTCAAGTAATCTTTTTTGAACTAAAATGATATTGATTTAAGAATTACTTACATTCAATAAAGATGAAATTGGAAGTTAAGGTATCTTGGGTATAGATTGAAACATCTCAATGTAAAGGAAAGGACTCTGGCTGAAGATTAACCTGTTACATCCTTTAAAACATAGAGTTAATTTTAAAATTACAAAAACAAAGGATTTTTTATTTATTTAGTGTGATGTGGGTGCAAATTTACAAAGCAGGTTTGTTTTACTATCAACAGTTCATGCATGCTTGATTTCACAGTCCAGATTACAATCACTAGCTATGAAAAACTCTCCCCCGTCTTCTCCCCAAGGCCACTTCTACCCCATGCTTTTCTTATCTAAGAATTCCTGTCTGTCCAGATTTTGCTCTTTGTGTATACTACCCATCTGATGTCTCATGGCTGATTGATCCAAGGAATACATTTTCCTGGGGTAGGTGTTCTGAATCTAGGTCTTTCTATTATTGGGCTGAGAACCAAACCGCTGATGTATCTATTTCCAGGCCTAAAGGGTAAACTGGGGCCACAGTCTTAGCGGTTCCACAAGTCTTTATCCAACCAGTAATTCTGGTCATTTCTGTGTTTTTGAATTTTGTTCCATAATTTTCCTCCCAAGCTAATCAGGATAACCAATTTTGATCCCTTTCCCAGTGGATGGCATGAGTAGCAGAGCACCATCTAGTTCTGGTCTTGAGGTTGGGAAGGCTGGATTCCTAACGGTCCATCATATCTTTGGACTAATTGTTTCCAAATGACTTTGGTGTTCTTCACTCTTCTTTGCTCCAGAGGAGCATAGACCAGTAGTTGTATCTTAGATGGCCACTCGAAAGTTTTGATGATCTCAATTGCTACTTAGCAAAGTAGGAATTAGAAGATTTTTATTTACTATGTTGGGCCAATTGAGTATTATGTCCCTTGAAACTATGGTCCTGAGTCTGCAAGTCCAGTAATTCTCTCCCTGAAGGTGTTTAGTTTTCTCTGAGAAGCTATTCCAAGTCTGTCATCTGTTACTTCTGCAATGTATGTGGATAATTCTGTAGCACAAGTACATATGTAAGACTATTTTCAGCCAAATCTACCCTTAGCCTTGAGTATATTCCTGTTCTCCTCCCCCCACCTGATCTTCTCACCTGTCTGTGTATTTATTCATAGCCTAGCATTTGGTGCCAGTGGTAATGCAGTATTGTGCAAGTAATAATATTTGCCTATGTTGTCTGTATCTTTTGTGCACTTTTCTATTTTCTCTCTTTCCCCATCATCACTATGCTGGTCACTGATTCTTTCCATACAACCCCGCTCCTCAATTAAATCAACGTGTCACCCCCAACTAGTCAGAAATTTTCCCTCTCCATCCCTCTCATCCTTAGTAAACAACAAAATGAATTTCCTTCTTCAATTAAACCTTTTGGAGACTTTTTATGATAATGAACTCATACAATATTTGTCCTTCTTTGATTGACTTATTTCACTCTGCATGATATACTCCAAGTTCATGCAAGTTGTGAGATGATTTCTTTATTCTTCATTATTATTCAGTTTTGCATAGTATTCCATTGTGTGAATGTACCATGTAGTTTGGTTATTCATTCATCTGTTGATGGGCATTTAGGTTGTTTCCATCTCTTTGCTCTAGTGAATTGTGCTGTGATGAACATGGGTATGCATTTGTCGATTCGTGTCTTGTCTCTCACCTCTTTAGATTATATTCCTAGAAATGGAATTACTGGATCAACTGACATTTCTATTTTCAATTCTTAAGGAAACACTGTACCATTTTCCACGTTGGCTGTACCACTTTACAGTTTCACCAGCAGTGTATGAGTGTTCCAATCTTTCCATACCTAGGCCAGCATTTGTTATTTTCTTTCGTGTTGAACTTTGCTATTATTGCTGGGGTGAGATGATACCTCATTGTTTTGATTTGCACCTCTCCAATAGCTAATAGTCAGCCCCAGGGTTACAGGTGAGGAGAGACAACTCAGGGACACCCGAAGTAGCAAGCAGGAAGAGCAGGAGAAAGGGGATTAAAAGCCAGGAAGCCAGAGAGAAGAGCAGTCAG
>NW_006922182.1:1235775-1237597 GCF_000298275.1 Orycteropus afer afer
TTGGCCACCTGTACATCTTCTTTGGTGAAATGTCTGTTCATATCATTTCCCATTTATTAATTGAATTAAAAATATTTTTGGTGCTGAGGTGTTGAAGTTTTCTATAAACTTTAGAGATAAGTCTTGTGTAAGGTCTCTTTTTACCCTTTTGTAGAAATCTTTAGATGCACACAGTATTTAATTTTTAAAAGGTCCTAGTTATCTAGTTTTTCTTCTGTCTTTGTGCTTCTTGGGTTATGCTTAATAATATATTTATGCTATAAATTAAGGCCCTTAGATTTGCCCCTATTTTATCTTTAATGTACTTCATAGTTTTGTGTTTCACATTTAAGTCTTTGATCCAACTTTAGTTCGTTTTTGTGTGTGGGTTGTTGTATGGGTCTTGTTTCATTTTTCTGCACATGGATATCCAATTTTGCCAGCACCTTTTGTTAAAGAGGTGATTTTCCCCTCATTTAATGGGTTTGGGCCCCTTCTTAAAGATCAATTGCCCATAGGTGGATACCAAAACTCCAAAACCAAACTCACTGCCATCGAGTTGATTCCAACTCATAGCAACCCCTCCTTGGGTTTCTGAGGTGGTATCACTATGGAAGTAGATTGTCCCATCTTCCTTCCCAGGAGTGATTGGTGGGTTTGAACTGCCACCCTTTTGGTTAGCAGTCAAATGCCTTAGGCACTTTGATGGGTGGGTCTATAACTAGGTTTTTGATTGTATGCCATTGGTCTATTTGTCTATCATTGTACCAATATCGCACTGTTTTGACTACTGTGGCTGTAGAGTAGGTTTGGAGATTGGGGAGTGTGAGATCTCCTGCTTTGTTATTCTTCTTTTGCAATGCTTTGCTTATCAGAAGTCTTTCCTTTCCATGTAAAATTAATTATTTGTTTTTCCATGTCCTTAAAGAATGTTGATGAAATCTGGATTGGGATTGCATTGAATGTATAGATTGCTTTGTTTAGTACTGACATTTTCACAATATTCAGTCTTCTTATCCATGAACATGACATATTCATCGATTTATGTAGACCCTTTTTACTTTCTTGTAGTAGTGTTTTGTAGTTTTCTTTGTACAGGTCTTTTGTGTCCCTGGTAAGATTTATTCCTAAATATTTTATCTTTTTTTGGTTATTGTAAATTGT
Source organism: Orycteropus afer afer (assembly GCF_000298275.1). NCBI lineage: Eukaryota > Metazoa > Chordata > Mammalia > Tubulidentata > Orycteropodidae > Orycteropus > Orycteropus afer. The sequence continues at coordinate 1,236,919 of NW_006922182.1, forward strand.
ATTGTTTTCCTTATTTCCTTTTCAGAGGTCTCTGTTGATGCAAAGGAATCCAACGGATTTTTGTATATTGACCTTGTATTCTGCCACTTTGCTGAACCTATTAATTCCAGTAGTTTTCTTGCTGAGTCTCTTGGGTTTCTATGCATAGGATTATGCCATTTCTGAATAGAAATAGCTTTACTTCTTCTTTGCCAGTTAGGATGCCTTTGATTTCTCTTTCTTGACTTATTGCCCTGGCTAGGACTTACAACACAATGTTATATAGAAGTGGTGATAGAGGGCATCCTTGTCTGGTTCCTCTTTGCAAGGGGAATGTTAGAGTCTTTATCCATTGACAAAAATATTGGCTGTTGACTGTGTATATACCTTTAAATATGTTGAGGAATTCCCATCTATTACTATTTTAATGAGAGTTGTGAACAGGTATCAGTGTTGGATTTTATCAAATGCCTTTCCTGTAGCAATTGTTATGATCATATGGCTCTTTTCTTTGTTTTGTTTATGTGATGAATTACTTTGTTTGTATTTCTAATGTAGAACCAGCCTTTCATACCCAGTATGAATCCCGCTTCATCACGATGTATTACTTTTTTTGATATGTTGTTGGATTCTGTTGGCTAGGATTTTATTGAAGATTTTTGCATTTATATTCATGAGGGATATTGGTCAGTAGTTTTCC
>NW_006922182.1:1237712-1239083 GCF_000298275.1 Orycteropus afer afer
TTTTTTTTTTGGTTTGGAATAGTTTGAGTAGTATAGGTTTCACTTCTTCCCTTAATTTGATAGAATTATCCAGTGAAGCTATCTGGACTAGGCTATTTTTAATGGGGAAGTTTTTTTTTTTTTTTTTAATGACCTGCTCAATTTCTTCTTTTGTTACCGGTCTGTTCAAATATTCTATCTCAGACTGGGTTAGTTTAGGTAGGTCTTCTGCTTCTAAAAATTTGCCCACTTCTTCTAGGTTCTCAAATCTGTTGGAGTATAGTTCTTCATAATATTCTGTTTTTTTTTTTTTTTTTTTAATTTCAGTTTGTTCTGTTCCACTTTTCATTTATTTTTTGTGCTATTTACATCTTCTCTTTCTTTTCCTTTGTTAAATTTGCCAGTGGTTTGTTGATTTTATTAATCTTTTTGAAGAATCAATTTCTTGTCTTGTTGATTTTCTCTACTATCTTTTTTTCCCTTTTCCATTTATTTCAGCTCTAATCTTTACTATTTCCCTCCTTTTAGATAATATAGGTTTCTTTTGTTGCTCTTTTTCTAATTATTGGAGTTGTTGGGTTAAGGCATTGATACTGATTCTTTCTTCTTTCTTTATGTATTTATTTATTGCTATAAATTGACCTGTGAGTACTGCTTTTACTGTGTCCCAAAGGTTTTGGTAAATTGTATTTTCATTTCATTTGTCTCTAGAATTTTTTTTTCAAACTTTATTTTTTCTGTTACTCAGTAGTTTTTGAGAAGTATATTATTCAGTTTCCACATATTTCCTTTATTTCCCTTGATGTTTCTACTTTTTATTTATAATTTTAATGCATTGTGATCCTAGCAGATATTTTGTAATATATTTCAATGTTTTTAAATTTATTGAGGTTAGTTTGTGTCTTAATATATAGTCTATTCTGGAGAATGATCAATATACACTGGAGAAGAATGTGTATTATGCTTTTGTTGGGTGGAGTGCTCTATATATGTCTATGAGGTCAAGTGTTTGATTTTGTTGTTGATTGCATTGCATTTGTATTTTTGTTGATTTTTTTTTTCCTATTTGTTCTGTCCTTTGAAAGTAGCGTGTTACAGTTTCCTACTAATATTGTGGAATTGTCTACTTTTCCTTTCAAGTCAGTTAATATTTGCTTTATGTGTTTTGGAGCCCTTTTATTGGATGAATAGATATTTATTGTGGTGATGTTCTCTCAGTCAATTGACACTTTTAATGTTATATGGTATCCTTCTTGGTCTCTTAATAGACCATTAAATCTGTTTTATCAGAAATTAATACTCCCACTCCTGGTTATTTTTGGTTGCCATTAGCTTAATATATATTTTTTTCAACACCTTGATTTTTAATTTATATTTGTCTTTGTGTGTAAG
>NW_006922182.1:1239347-1261794 GCF_000298275.1 Orycteropus afer afer
TTCTCTCTTAGTTTGGTTAGAGGGATTGTTAATTTTATTTGTGGTTACCCTGAAATAAATTCTTATCTCCCTAACTTTGCAACAGTCTCTTCTATAAAGACATTGTTCTGTCTTCCTTCCCATTTGGAAGTTTTGTAATTAATACTTTTATTCCCTCTCTTGGCTTTGCTGCTGGTGTCATTTGCAGATTGACTTCCCTATTTTTTTTAACATACATTTTTTTGTGAACTTATTTTGAGAATATTTTTTCTGGTCTGTTTTCCAGGTGGTGGTGTCAAGTATCTTGAATTTAATTTGTTGTTCTCTGTTATGGGTTCTCTATTAGAAGGACTCCCTTTAGTATTTATTGTAGGCTTGGTCTGATTTTTACAAAGTCCCTTAACTTCTGTTTTTCTGTTCATGTCTTGATTTCACCCTCATATTTGAGGGACTGTTTGGCTGGATATATAATTTTTGATTCTCAATTCTATTTCTTCAAGATTTTATATATTCCATCCCATTCCCTTTTTGCTTGCAAGATTTCTGCTGAGAAATCAGAGCTTAGACTTATTGGTTGCCTGTTGTGAGTGACATTTCATTTTTTCCAAGCAGCTCCCAAGACTCTTTCTTTGTCTTCAGTTTTGGAGAATTTGATTATGATATGTGTGGTAGTTAAGGTTATGTGTCAACTTGGTGAAGCCTGGTTTGAGTGGTTGGGCATGCAGTTATTCCCATGCTGAGGTTAGTAATTAACTCAATGGCAGAATCTACTGGCACAGCTGAGTAGCTGCTTTAGGGAATATGATCTGCTTCCAGTATATAAGAAGCAACTTTGAGGAAAGGTTAAAGCTTTTAGCACCCTTGAATCCTACATGTAGCTGAGTTGATATTCAGCACCTTGCCATGTTAGCTGCCAATCTTCGGAATATTAATAGGATTTGAATCAATGAACTGGCATGTGGTTTCATAATATTGGGACTATCCCATTTTATTTGTCAATCTTGTTTTTCTCAGCCTCAGCAGCTAGCAGCTGCTTGAGTGAAAAAAAGTCTCTAGCTCCAGTGGGCCAGGAGCAAGGGGCAGAGCTGAAGCCTGAGGTCAAGGGGCTTTCACCCAGCTCCTAGAGCTTGGCATTGGAACCAGAAGAATTGTGAGATGACATCAAGAACATCATCCATGAAGAAAGCAAAAGACCAATAATAAGAAGAAAAGACCAAAATGGATGTCAGAAAAGACTCTGAAATTTGTCCTTGAACAGATAGTAGCTAAAGCAAATGGAAGAACTGACAGGATATAACAGCTGAACAGAAGATTTCAAAGAGCAGCTTGAGAAGAAAAGACAATTTTTACAATGAAAAGTCTGAAGAGTTGGAGTTAGAAAATTGCAATATTGAAAAATTCCATGGGCAATATGTTAAATGATTCAGGAAACATTAAAAGTAGATGGAAGGGATACACAGAGTCACTATACTAAAAAAAAATTGGTAGATGATCACCCATTTCAGGAGGTGGCATATGATCAAGAACCAATGGTATTGAGGGAAGAAGTTGAAGCTGCACTGAAGGAATTGGTGAAGAATAAGGCTCCAGTAATTGATGGAATACCCATTGTGATGTTTCAACAAACAAATGTAGCCCTGGAGATACTCACTTGGATATGCTAAGAGATTTGGCCAACGCCTGGAAGAAATCCATATCTGTACCCATTCCAAAGAAATGTGATCCCTCAGAATGTGGAGATTATTTAATAATATCATTGATATTACATGCAAATAAAATCTTACTGAAGATAATTAAAAAAATGCTGTACCAGTGTATTGATAGAGAACTGCCAGAAATGCAAAGTGAATTCAGAAAGGGACATGAAGCAAGAGATATCACAGCTGCTGTTAGGTGGATCTTCATTCAAAGCAAAGAACACCAGAAAGATGTTTGCCTGTGTTTTATTGACTATGCAAAGGCATTTGATTGTGTGGAACATAACAAACTGTGGATAACATTGAGAAGAATGGGAATTCCAGAACTCTTAATTGTACTCATGAGGAACCTGTACATAGATCAGGAGGCTGTTTGAATAGAACAGGGGGTACTTCAGACTCTAAAATCAGGAAGGGACTGTGTCTGGGTTATATCTTTTCACCATACTTATTCAATCTGTATGCTGAGCACATAATCCAAGAAGCTGTACTATATGAAGAAGCACATGGGATCAGGATTAGAGGAAAGCTCATTAACAACTTCAGATACACAGATGACCCAACTTTGCTTGCTAAAAGTGAGGATGACTTGAACCACCTACTGATGAAGATTAAGACTACAGTCTGTGGTATGGATTACACCTCAACATAAAAAAAAAAAATCTTCACATCTGAACTAATAAGCAGCATCAAGATAGATTGAGAAAAGATTAAAGTTCTCAAAGACTTCATATTACTTGGTTCTACAGTTAATGTCAATGTAAGTGGAAGTCAAGACATCAAAAGACATATTGCATTGGCAAATCTGTTGCAAAAAACCTCTTTCAAGTGCTGAAGAGGAAAGAAACCTCGTTGAGCACTAAGATGCACCTAACCCAAGCCATGATATTTTCATTCACCTCATATACATGTGAGAGCTGGACAGTGAATAAGGAAGACTGAAGAAGAGTTGATGGTTTTGAGTTGCAGTGTTGGTGAAGAATGCTGACAGTACCGAGGACTGATGAAATAACTAACAAATCTGTCCTGGAAGAGGTAGAGCTGGAATGCTGTTTGGAAGTGAGAAAGTCCAGACTTCGTCTCACCTGTTTTGGTCATGTTGTCGAAACAGATCATTCCCTGGAGAAGGATATCATGATTGGTAAAGTGAAGGGTCAATGAAAAAGGGGAAGGCCCTCAATGAGAAGGATTGACCCAGTGGCTGCAATGATTGGCTCAGGTATAGTAGGAATTGTGAGGCTGGTGCAGGACAGGGCAGTGTTTCATTCTGTTCTGCATAGGATCTCTAAGAGTCAGAGACTACTCAACAACACATAACAACAACAACATTAATTGCCAATAAATAGATAAATAAATAATTAGAGAGGGAGGGAATTTAGAGTAACCTTTTTATTTCACTAAATAATTTTAATTATCAATTCAATTAAACTGGCATTCATTGAGAAACTATTACTTGTATATTCCTAGTAGCCTATTTTTTTTGTTATTGTTGTTAGCTGCCTTCTAGTCACTCTTGACTTTTGTTCACTCCATGTACAATCAAATTAAATGCTGTTGGTCCTATAATATCTCCAGGATCACTGTAGTCTTTTATCTGAAATCTGCCCTGGAGATTTTGTCATTTTGTTCTTGTATTTTCTTGTGATATTCTTCTAGGGTTCTGTCTGTGTGTTCCTTGGTCTGTCTCTCAATCCTTTGAAGATACCTAAATATAATTCTTTTAAATTCCTTATCAGAGAGTTCCAATGGTGCTTCTTCCTCAGGGATGTGTTCTGGGTCTGTATCATGCTCCTCGTTTCTACCACTTTATATATTGTATCTTTGTGTGGACTGTAATGGTCCTTTGTCTCTGAGACATTATGGTATTGTATTTAGATTTCTGTTAACTGTATGTGAAGATCAGCCAAGGATGAGTCAGGCTTTTTTTGGTGGTTGTTTATCATTGGACTGTTGATGGAAAGGAAGTTGTGGCTCTCACTCAGTAAGTGAAGTTGCAAGAGGTATGGGTGTACTTCTGTCATATGGAGACTGTTGCTGTCTTCCACTCCATTAGACCAAAATGACAATTGAATAACCATAAACAAAGTAAAAGCACATGGACAAAAAATACACTGTGTAATCACAATCACACAGGAACAATAACCAAAAAAAGAAAGGAAGGGAAAAATAAGAAAAAAAAAAAAAATCCTGCAGTATTTGGGGAGAGGAAAGTAAGAGAAAAAAAAGATAGAGAAGCAGAATAATGAAGAAAAAAATGGGAAAAAGCAAAAAGGAAAAATAAGGGACAGGGTTAACCAAAAAAAAAAAAAAAAAAAAAAAAAAAAAATTGCAACCAGAAACAGGGAAAAGATAAAAAGCTGAAAACTAGGACCTGGGAGGGAAAGAATAAATAATAACAGTAAAAAGGACAAAGTAATAATAATAATAGTAGTTTTTAAACAAACAAAAACAAGCAAACTAAAAACAGAAAAAAAAAAAAAAAATCAGGGGAGGGCAGGACAGGGCACCCAGGCTCCATCTGAGTACACAGACTGGGGTGGAGTTCTTGTGGGCCCAGAAGGTGGGTTCGAGTGAGGGATTGCTGCACCTCCATTCACCAAGAGGGTATGAGGTATAAGTGTAACAAGGGGAATGTTGCACCTTTCCAGTTGTCCAGGTCCAGAATGTCCTTGGGGTTACTGGGAAGTGGAGCCTTAATTCACTGGAATCTGGGAGAACGCTGTCGCTTTAAATATCCAAAACGTTCTAGCTGCTTGCAAACATTCAAAATGGTTACGCTCTCCAAACAGACAAAAGTCCAAAGCTCAGACTGCCGTCCTTTCTGCTGCTTCTCTTTTTCTTTCCCAACCACCAGAGCAGTCCTCTGTGCAGTCCCTGGCCAGCTGGGCCAATTTTTGGGTTAATTCTTAGATTCTACCACCACCCAGCAATATCTAAGCTGTCTGTGCAGTCAGGATCACCGCCAGACCGCAGCTCCATATATGTCCTTTTTTGGTGTTTTCATGCAATTCTTTGGCTAGGTGGAGTTTAGTCCACTTCTATACCTTCCGTTCAAAGCTCAGGGGTCCAGGATTATCTTCTGTATATGTGTTAATTGGTTCCCTTTTTCTCTGTTGAAGAGGGACTGTACAGTCTTTCTGCCCATTCCACCGTCTTACTGGAACTCTCAACATCTCATTCCTTGACTGTTATTTCCATGGTTATTGATTGTCGATCCAAATAAAGGGAAATCCTTAGCAAATTCAATCTTTTCTCTATTTACTGTGATGTTGCTTATTGAATCAGTTATGAGGATTTTTGTTTTCTTTATGTTGAAGTGTAGTCTATAACAAAGATTGTAGTCTTTGACCTTCACCAGTAAGTGTTTCAGGTCTTCTTTCAGCAAGCAAGGTTGTATCATCTGCATATCTCAGGTGGTTAATGAGTCTTCCTCCAATCTGAACATCACATTCTTCTCCATATAGTCCAGCTTCTCAGATTATTTGCTCAGTATACAGATTGAATAAGTATGGTAAAAAGATATAACCCTGACCCATGCTTTTCCTGATTTTAAATCATGCAGTATTCCTTGTTCTGTTCAAACAAGTACTTCTAGGTCTAGTACTTTTTCCTCATGAGCACAATTAAATGTTCTGGAATTCCCATCCTGTGCAATATTATACATAATTTGTTATGACTGACACAGTCTAATGGCTTTGCATAGTCAATAAAGCACAGGTAGACATCTTTCTGGTATTCTTTGCTTTCAGCCAAGATCCGTCTGACAACAGCAATGTTCCATGCCTGTTGTTAATCCAGCTTGCATTTCTGGAAGTTCTCTATCAGTATGCTCTGCAACAATTTTTGAATTATTTTCAGGAAAATTTTCTTTTATATGACATTAAGGATATAGTTCAATAATGTCCACATTCTTTTGGATTACTTTTCTTTGTAATGTACACAAATATTGCTGTTGGTTGGCCAGGTAGCAGTCTTCCAAATTTCTTGGCATAAGTGAGGAAGAATGTCTAGTCTGACATTCGTTTGTTGAAACATCTCATTGGGTATTCTGTCAATTCCTGGAGGCTTGTTTTTCGCCAATTCCTTCACTGTAGCTTGGACTTGTTCCTTCTATACTATTTAGTTCAATACCAATGACTTACTCATGGAAAATACTTTTATCAACAACTTATAGTTGTTGATAAAAGATATTTGCAATTAATGTAATTGGTCTTGCAAAAAATTAGATTACTAGGCCCTAAATATGTTAATTAAATAATATTTTAGGTGCTAAGACATAGGAATCACTCAATGGAAACATTGAATCTTTTTTATTAAAAGGTTGTTATTACATTAATAATCATCAATAAGATTTTGATGTTACTGTTTTTATTATTTTTCTTCAAGTTTTTGAAATATGCTAATGTTATTAAAATACACTTAGTAAGCATTTGTTTCTTGTTTAATATATATTATCTACAGGACAATGTTTATATTTGAATTACTACTTTATTTCTATTAGGAGCTCTTGTGCCATAGTTGTTACAGCATTCAGCTGCTAAACAAGAGGTCAGTGGTTTGAACTCATCAGCCCCTGCATGGAAGAAAGATAAGACAATCAACTTCTGTAAAGATTTACAGCCATGGAAATCCTATGGAGTAGTTTTACTGTACCCTATATGGTCACCAGGAGTTGGAACTGACTCAATGGCAGAGGTTTTTTGTTTTTTACTCTACTTTGACAATTAGCTACATTCTCACTTTTATAAATCTATTCATCTGTATATATTGGGAATATTTATACTGTTTCCCTCTCTACATATCATGATATCATAATGGAAGGTTTCCAATAGAAGAAATCTATTTTCACCTCCCTTCTCCTCATTTTATATGCAGACCAATAAACTTGAATTTAGGCAATTACCACCATGTAATTTAAGAAAATTAACTGTAACAGTATATAGAGAAATACTTGTCATTAAAATATGTATTTTTTATCACTGTGGAAACTGAGACTATCAGTATAAATACTCACATTCTCTAGACAATTGAAATGAAAAGTGAGTAAGGATAAATTATTTTCCTATTATTTTCAAAAGAGAAAACATGTATCTTATGAAAGAAATTATTATCCATTCAAAAGAAGAGCCCTTTAAAACTACTTGAGAATATGTGCTTTTCATAAGAAAGTGTGAAGTAGACACTAGGGACACAAATGCAATTTGAAACATTTCATTTCTACTTTACTTATATAGTCTCTGTTATTAAAGCTTCTCTCATAGTTAAAGAAAAAATAGAGCACTGAACTTTGTGTCAAGCAAAAGGAATAGAAAAACAACCCCAAAACTCAATACTGTTTAGTCTAATTTATGAAGTGATTTGAGGCAGGTAATGCAGATACTGAAAAAGCTGTCTTTCACTTAAGTACCAAAAAATCTAATTTAATGCAGTTGATATCTTCATTTCAGCTAGGAAAGCTGTTTCATCTTCATTTTAGTCTAAATTGCTACTATATGAAGTGACAGTGGGTTTACATGCTCTGGTTGTATATTTATTTTCTGAAAAGAGCTGAGATGCCATCATTTTTCAATTCCATTTGCCATTTCACTGCTTATCGTAGGATGGCTTAAAATGTGAAATGGACGTGGTGCTCTCATTATTTTAAATTAACCCGACTTCACAAAGTTGAAATAGTGATTAGCTAAATAATTAGCACAAATTTAAAAAATTGAGGCTATCAGTATGTCTCTCATTTTGATATTTTAAATTAATTGGAAATATTTATTGAAGGTTTAGTCTATGAATCTTTTTCAATGATTGCTACCAACATTGGGATGCCAAGTCTTTCGGATAGGTCCTTCTCTGTTCTCTCCGGCACTGTCTTTTTCTAATCTTACTTTTAATTAATTAATTTATTTTAAATTTCTATCCTTATATAGATCTCTCCTTAGCCTATCTATCCAACCTATAATATCATTTGATGCTAGAATAGTGAAACATGTAAGTACTGAATACTACAAGGAAGAAAGAAATTTAACTATTATATAACTGATATAAGCAAACAAGTTTTTCCACACACGTCAAAAACAGAAATGAAACTTCCTGAGCAAAAAAAAGTCAGATAACCTGAATGAAATAAAAGGTAGAAAAAAGACAAATACAAGGTGTAGGTGTAACATGATAATGCAATTATACTTATGATCAGTATTTCTATCAATTTTAACTCATGCACAAATTTTGCATAAGTGATTTACTCTTGGATTTTTTCTGGTAAGAAATGCTTTACTTTGGAATACATCCTGCGTCATTCCTTTCTTCCAAGTGTTGGTCAGGGCCTCAGTGTTTCATGATTATACTAGATTTATCTCATAGTCTTTGGCAAGCGATTCATCTTAACCACAATCAACTGATTAATTTTTCCTGGAATTTTTTCCCTATAAAATTCCCCTTATTATTATTCTTACCACCACCTCAGAGACACTGGGTAAACTACAAATGACATTGGCTTGAACACAAATAAATTCGGAAAGTCTCACTCTTATTGATATTTATAGTCTTCTGCCCTTGATTTTACATGTTAGGCTGAGAGAGTGCATGTTATAAATCTAGAAATGTACTTGTCAGAGGTATGTAAAGCCAAAATCTTATACTATCAAAAGAAATGTCCCAAAAGCTCAAAGGAATTTATATGTATAACCAGACATCAGCTATATGAACAAGCAAAAAACACCCCTTCACACACACATCAAAACAAAAGGAAAAAAAAAAAAAAGAAAACCTCTATCATCTAGGTCTTTTCATAGAACTTTCTGATATTCACTAACTATTTTAATATATATACTCCACCATAATGACCATTAACAGATTTTGTTCATCTATTGGATAATATTTTTATTTTTTATCTGTCATTTAACATTTTGTTTTACTCTTGGGACATGTCATTCTCAGTAAATTACAATTTTTTTTTTCAGCACCATTACCTGGGATTGTTAGAATATCCAATTTCATTTATTACATGACTTTCCTATACTTTTACTTTAGAAAAACAAAAAAGTATCCATTACTCTCAAATAATGAAATTGACAAGGGTGGCAATTGGTTTGGTTTATAAAATATATTATTCATTTTAGATATCATAGTATCCAAGCAAATGTTAAGAGTCAGGGAGATACAAAATGGATTTCAAAAGAGTTGCTTCTTATCTGAAAAAATGGAAATAAAGAATCTTAATACAAAGTAGATAGATATTTGACACAAGGAGAGACTATTAACAGAGCCCAATCCTCGGACATGATCAAGTGGGACAGATGAATAAAGATATCTACCAAGTAGTTCTTCAGATAGAGATTTCAGATGACTCAGTGTTGGGATCTGTGGTATGAAGTGAACATACTCTCAAACCAATATAAATAAAATTCAAAATAATAGAATCATTATTCATTGTTTTTACATCCCTTGTGGCCAGTATCTGTGTTGTTCTTGACCTCAGAACTCATAGCATAATACCATGAATGATAAATAAAGATGGAAATTCAAAATTTTTTTCTACCCATTCAAGTTAATACACACACAGCCTATAGCACTCCAAGCTTCCACATATAAAGGATTGCCCAGTATTTCCAGAGTGCCATCATATTTGAACTAGCCTCTTTAAATAATGTATGAATGTGCTACATATTTTGAATTAGATGATAAATAAACAGTATGATTTTCATTATGAATTTATCTAACATAGATCATTTTGTCAGTACACTGCATAGATAATAGTACATGCTCTTTATGTGGTTTTTTATTTTGGAATCATAACCCAAGTTTAATACCATGATGAAATAGCAGACTTTTGTAATCAAACACGTACCATTTAAATCCTAACTTCAACTCTATTAAACTTCTGACCTTGAACAAAATTACTAGTTCCTTTAAATCTTAAAGGTCTTCATCACTAAAATAGCAATAATTTTTCCACAGCAATTGTCTTAGGTTGGTTCTCTAGAGAAGCAAATTCAATGAAATATATATAGAGAGATAGATTAATATCTATCTATCGATCGATCAATCGATAGAGAGATGATATAAATAGATGATAGATAGAAAGAGAGAAAGAGAGAGAGAGAGAATTAACCCAAGGAAATGGTTCACCCAATTATAGAGGCTGGCAAATCCCAAACTGTGGGTCAAATAGCAAGCTGGAGGCGTTTCTTGACTCACACAGCTGCAGGAGGTGATGATTCCAAGATTGGCAGGCAGTAAAATAGGCTGATAGCTTTGGAGGCTGATGAATCCAAGATTGCCAGGTGGAATGAGAGATTATTAATGAAGGCACTAATCCCAAGATTGGCAGTCCATATGGCAGGCCTCTGGCTTAAATCCAGGAACCAGAGATGATGACGAGCCAAATGCAGGATCCATGTCCAGCAGAAAGCTGGAGGCCTCTCCTATGACATTCATATATATAATGGAAGCAGGATATACCCATGAACAAACTCCCTTTCAAATGATTGGCTGCTCACACCACATTTCATCAGGGAAGTAATTACATTATATTAGATCTTATCATGGGGGATGACTACATCAGAACTGTTTAAAACTTTGAATCATAGCCTAACCATGTTGTCACACAACCTTAACCATCACAGCCATCCAGTGGATTCTGACTTATAGCAACATATTAATACAGAGTAGAACAGCCACATAGGTTGACCAAGTGTGCATTTTCTTCAATAGAATGACTCTTGGGTTTGAACCACCAACCTTTCAGTTAGCCACCAAGCACTTAACTACTGCACTATCAGGTCTCTGTGGGAATAACAAACCGAAAACAAACCCACTGCTATCAAGTTGATTCCGACTCAGCAACTCCCATTGGGTTTCTGAGGTGGTAAATCTTTACATTTGATTGGTCAGTCTACTTTCTGCAGAGTGGCTGGTGGGTTTGAACCACCAACCTTTAGCTTACCAGTCAAATGCTTTAGGCATTGTGCCACCAGAACTCCTTATGGGAATAATACTAATTGTCAAATAAATTCATAGTGATGATTGAATGCAAATTACTTGTAACATAGCAGTTACTCATGAAGTGAATTGCTTTGTTTTTGATTTTTGTTTTGGGCTTCAATTCTTATTTTTTTGCCATATAATTGCTCCAATGCACAATATACATTAGTAAATCTCCCTAATTAATTAATTCTAGCAACTGCAAGATAAAATGTTATTAAATTCTCCCACTTTATGAGAAATACTTTTTTTTTTTTCATAGAGTGTATTTTTTTTTTTTTTAAGCCTGCATGGTATAACTATTAAACTCATGAAATTAGGCACCAGAAATCTTAACTTTTTTGTAACCACAGTTACAAAATTTTGTAAGTGTGTTACCACAGGCAAGTCTATTAGTCTCATTTAGATCGATTTTTTTTTTCCTGTGTAAAATGTGAATAATAATTACTATTAACTTCAAAAGGTCATGATGAGTCTTGAATGAGGTAATTCATATAAAACGCTTTCCATGGTGACTAGTGTAATGGTAACATTTTATAAAAATTGGTTTTCTGTATTGATTTTTGTCCCCTAAAAGATATATTAAAGTCTTAACTTCTGTATCTGTGAATGTAACTGTGATTGAAAATAAGATCTTTGACATGTTATTAGTTACATTAACATGAAGTCTTCATAGTGAAGTAGGTTGAGTCCTCATCTCATCTGAATGTGTGCTTCTCAAAGAGGAGAATTGATACAGAGACACAGGGGAAGTCATCAGTGAAGATGCATATACAAGCCAAGAAACACCCAGGTATTCTAGTAGCTTCTGGGAGTTAGGATAGAAGCACAGGACAGTTCCTCTCTCAAAGCCCTTGGAGCAAATCAAGAAGGCTAATGCCCTAAATTGGAATTCTAGCCCCCAGAAGTGAGAGGCAAAATTTTCTGTTCTTTAAAGACAACTACTGTTTGGAATTTTGTTAAGAAAGTCCTAGTAGACTATGAGGGAGCTCTGGTAGCATAGTGCCTAAAGCAATTGACTGCTGACCAGAAGGCTGACAGTTCAAACCCACCAGCCACTCCTCAGAAGGAAGATGGGGCAATCTATTTCCGTAGTGATACTGCCTCAGAAACCTAAGGAGGGCTCGCTATGGGTCAAGTCCGACTTGATGGCACATAACAACAACAGTAGACTATGACAATTATCTTTTAATATTATGCTCATTCTACAACACAACAAAAAGTATAGGTAAATATTTAAGAACTTTACATAAATGGCTCATAGTTGATAAGACTAGATACCTTATGTTTAATTTCCAAGACAAAATTCTTTCAGTTTTGTAATGTTTTCTTAATTGATAGGCTCACTCATGAAGTAAATGCTGAAGGCTAAAGCTGGAGAGCAGCATCATTTATTGCTAAAAGTGTAGGCTTTTAAATCAGGTAGATCTGGGTTTGATTCTCACCTCAGCAGATATTTAATGTTGTGGTTTTTCATCTTCCTGAAACTCAACTTTATAAATAAAATAAGTTGAATGAGTCAGTGAAAGTTTCACACTTTGGGGTTGCTGAAAAGATTAAATGTAAAGTATCTAGCCTATGCTAAGGAAAGCATAGCTGTTCTTGTAAAAAATGCTAATAAGTATGTAAGAGCATAAAAATATAAATTCAGTTATATATAATTTAGATGTTTTTACTCATATAATACATGTGTTGCACTGTTTCTGCAAACCACTCATGCATTGATTTCCTATGCAAGCTGTGTGTGTTACATCATGTGTTATTTGCATGGGCACATTATATGTGAATGTTGTGGTCCTGAGAACATTAAAGCTGACTAAAAGTTATTTGCTTTTCCAAACACATCTTGCATAAGTGATTCTTTGTACCTTAACTTATTCATTTGTCAAATATAATAAGGAATTATAATTCTACAATTAATAACTTATGTGCATAATGATGATATAGTTGCTGTTTGTAATGCAGGACATTTCCTGATCTTAGGTGCTCTGTGAAAGAATTTATATATGCATTTTAAAAGAAAAAGAAAAAGAAAACATTAAGACTTGACATTATCTGCAATACCAACATTATTAATGTTGATTGTAAAATGATGTCAAAACAGACAGATCATCTCTCTAATTTTTTTTAGTATTTATCCTTTAAAAACTGCAAGAATAGACATCTTTAAAAAAAAATGAAGTCAGTAAGGTGATTTTGCTTATCTACTATTAAAAATTTGGTTTAGACTGAAATTCAATATGATTAAATGTGATTGAGTGACTCTGCTTCTCCAAAATACATGAATGAATTAATTCACCTGCCTGCATGACACAAAGTTAAACATGTGGATACTTACCAAAAAGTTGGTGATTTGAACTCACCCAGAGATTCCTCAAAAGAAAGGCCTGGCAGTCGGCTTCCAAAAGGTCACAACTATGAAAACACTTTGGATCGCAACCCTACTGTGCAACACATGGGATAGTCATAGTCACATATGACACTAACTTCTTGTTTAGAATAAAGAATACGTGAGGCTTCTGTGTGTATCTAAAGTGATAGGAAAAAAAAAAAAAAAAAAACTCGTGGTGCAATGGTTAAACTCTCAGTTTCTAACTGGAAGATCAGTAATTTTCACCCACTAGCTGCTAGGCTGCAAAAAGATCTGGCAATATGCTTCTTCAAAGATGATAGCTTAGGAAAGAAACCCTCTAGGACAGTTCTATTCTGTCTTGTTGTGTTGCTCTGAGCTAGGATCAATGTGATGCACACACAGCAACAACAATGTTATAGACAGAGTTCTTAGGGCAGTGTCTATCAGTTTTAATTATAAATGATATTGTGGGGAGCACCGTAATCTAGTCCAAACTTAGTTTCTCTGACGTTTTATGGTAGCCATTCTCATGATTAGTACAGTAAAACCTATGAAAGTAGGGACCTCTGTAAGGCAGAAACCTGTCAGAGAAAGAAAAAACCATTTTTCCCACACACACTAAAAATAGAAAAGACATAAGATTGCATCATGTAAAAGGAGGAAAACTTACAGGGCATGAGGGAAAAAAAAACTGTTCCATTGAGCTTTGGCTTTCACTGATTTCACTGTATTTTAATTGTAAAAGTAAAAAAACAATTTAAGTAATTTTTAAAATAATAACGATTTAAACAACTTTTCTTTGGTCATCCTAGTAGTAAAAATAAATGCATGAATTCAAATCTTTAAGTTTGACTTCAGAGTCTGTCCTTATTCCATGCTATAATTCAGAGATAACATTACCCTTGCATAATTAGCATGAACAATTAAAAACATAAATATAAAATATAAATATATAACATATATAAATATATAACAGACATATATATATATTATATGGAAACAATGAATTACTAAGTTTCATATATATATATATATATAAACAGTTTTATGTATCTATCCTTAAAAGAAAAGGAGTATCTGCCTAAAAATATTCTGCTTAGTGTAATTGTGCTTTGCTACTTAAACAGGAAAACCCTGAGTTAATTTTGATATTTGAAAAAATGATACAATGAAATTACTAGTTGTGTAATATATGGATGCACAAAGAGATAATACAACTATGTTTGGTGAGAAATATACTGCTATCATCAAGAAAAGTCTAGAACTAGTATAAAAATATTTTCAAATATTCTATTTTCTTGCAATTACGTATTGAAAAGCAAATTCTTTTAAAGACATGTTAGGAAGCTCAATATAAAAATGCTGACTCACTTATGCTATATGAAAATGTCACTATGAGAAATACCATGAAATTGATGATCAAATATTGAGCATGCTTGTTAATAACAATAGTTTGAAGCATTGTAGAGATAACTTAGGTGCATTTCATGCACATT
Source organism: Orycteropus afer afer (assembly GCF_000298275.1). NCBI lineage: Eukaryota > Metazoa > Chordata > Mammalia > Tubulidentata > Orycteropodidae > Orycteropus > Orycteropus afer. Next base: position 1,253,846 of record NW_006922182.1, read on the forward strand.
TCAAGCAATATAGTTTTTTTTACTTAAAGTTGTATAAAGATAATACCAGTTTTTATATTATACTTTGAAAAGACTTCACTTTCCGACAGTTTAAGTTTCCACTGGATGGTTAAGTAATCAGTTAACTAGATTTGTTTATTTAAAAATACATTAACTGTACCTTCTAACAATAAGAAAATTAAAAATTTATTTTACTATTTATAAACTTACTATTTATAAACTGTATATAAAGTCCTACATAGACAAAAATGCAAGCAAAATATTTTGAAGATTTTTTTCCTTAGCATGAATAAGTAAATAAATAGTTAATTCTGTGAAACTATCAGTTTCAATTTATGAGTAATGTGCTGCTCAATTCTTCTCTGCACCACTGTTTTCATAATCTCAGAAGTAAAGTGCTAAATGAAGGCATTAGATCTTTTCCTTTCCCTTTTGGCTAGTTACTTCCTGGAATCAGCCAATGAAAACTTTACAGATCTTAATAGAACATTGTCTACCTCATTTGCTTTGGACTGATTATCAAGAGGGGCCAGTCTCTGGAGGAGGAAGTGTTTGGAGAAGCAGAGGGCCAGTGAAGGAGAGGTAGGTGCTTGGTGATATAGATTGACATGGTAGTTGCAACAATAGATTAGAACATATTGGTGTTTGTGAGGCTGGTGCAGGACCAGACAACGGTGATCTGTTGGCACAGAAGGTAGCCACGAATCGGATTCAAAAGTGTCAGCTACCTTTCTTCACCCCAGCCAGTTCCTGGGATGTCACCCCCATGAAATGTCAACTGAGCTCCTAGGTGCTCGTGGGAACTATCTCCACAGGCTTTGAACCACAGAGTTCCCCATACAACCATCAGCTCAAGCCCAATGTTAGTGCAGTGACCTTCTGGTATCTACATCTAGTATCTATTTACCGTGTTATACTCAATTCAAAACTCATAGTGGTTCCATTAGTGTGACTAATGTTCAGAAAATTGGAGAGTCATATTAACAAGTAATTCTAAGAGAGTATACTAATGGGAAGATACGTGAATTGCTATGGAGGTAGCTTTATTCATAGTGTATTTATCTATACACAGTATGCATCTAGATGTGTCTTTATGGAAGTCACAATCAAGGAGACCACCTTATGGTCCAAGACAGCTTTTGGAACTCAATCCATTATATTTCCATCTCATGCAGTAAGAAATAAGAAAAGAAATATTTTATTATCTTTTAATTCAATGTCAGTTTTCAGAAACCAAATGTAATGCACCCAATTACATACCACTGACAAAATTTCCAAACACAGCCACAGATATATTTAATCTTCCTAAACTATTAAGTCTGATGATTTACAACCCAACTTAGACAATATGAGTTGGGAAAAAGAAGCCACTGGATTTTCAACATATCAGGACTCCAAATTACATGATATTTATTTTGCCAATCGATCTTCAGGCTGTAGAACAAGTGTGTTTCTTTTAATGGACTTGTATTCCTTTCTATCTCCACTTGAAGACTGTTTAATTCTAGCTTTGTATTCTTCTTTCAGAGGACTTTACCAAAAGTGTCCAGAAATGGACAAGCCAAGTCAACATTTTAAAAAATTTAACTATTCCCTCAAATATCCCTGCTTTTGATAACAAGTATCATCAGTTTGCCAGCTGCAATATGGGATTCCTTGATGCTTGCTACCCATCTGTTCCTATTATTCTGATGTCACATTATTTTTGGTCATTTCATGTAGAGCACATTACCTCTAGATTCCAAATTTTTGTTAGAATTAGCATCATCAGAGAGTTTCAAAACACACAGAGTAATGCCAATTTAAATAAGATAGAAGTTTATTTTACCCTGCTATTGAAAAGGGCTGGATGTGGGCCTGAAAATACTTTATGCCAGTCCCAAGCTATAGGGAGAGGTTCCTTTAATATTCTGGCTCCAGTTGGCAAAGTTTTCACTTTCAAAGTTATAATAAGGTTCAAAATGGCTGGCAAATCATCCCCACTACAGCCACAGTCTACTTGAAAGGAATAAGGGAGAATAATATCCTCTAGTGTTTAAGATATTTACTGGAAGTTAGAGACAATAGTTTTGCTTATATTTCTGGGAAGGACAGAGTTAAAAAAACCAATGTACTTTCAGGAGAAGAAAGAAAGCAACTGATCTTTTTAATTCCACTTTGGCAAGTTAACTGCAGACATCCTGACAAACAAGTAAATGATATTTGCAATCAGCAGAGTCTGTGTCTGTGGAAAACTTTTAGCAGGAGATACTTTGCTATTTGAGACTGTTTATAGGAAGCAAATATAAAATCTATGGATTTATGGGGAAGAGCTCCCTGGAAAATGTCACTGAAACTCAATCTGTATCTGAATATAAAATGGAAATGTTCCATGACTGAGATGGCTCTCTACTGTGTAGTAATTTAGTTGCAGAGGGCACTTAGATATCTTGCATGCTGTTTAAGACCAGAACGAATCTTACACAATGAAAAAGAGCCCAGGAAGTCACATTAGAAGTCCTGGACTATTCTTTGAACAATGTCTTGTGACTACTTGTGTATTTGAAATTATTAGTAAAGTGTAATACTGGGGCAGAACACTGATTCATCTGAGGTTAATTTGGCAAACCAATACTTTATAATATCCCAATCTTTTTTGTCAGTACTTAGTTGCATTAGCCACATATAGATGCCAATTAGATTAAAAAATAATTTTTTTTTTCTCTGAACAACACAGTATCCAGATAAATGTAAGGATTCCAATTTTACCTTAACAAAAGGAGATAACTGCTACTGGGAAACCAGTTAAAAAAACACAAAAAAACAAACTCACTGCCGTCAAGTCAATTCGACTCATAGTGACCCCTCCTTGGGTTTCCAGGTGGTATATCTACGGAATTAGGTTGGCCAAACTTCCTTCTGAGGAGTGGCTGGTGGGTTTGAACCACCAGCCTTCTGGTTAGCAGTCAAATGTCTTAGGCACTACGCCACCAGAGCTCCTTTTGTTGTTTGCATTATATATACATGTACATATACACATATATATGTTGTGGTAGTTCAGTTTGTGTGTCAATGTGGCTGGACCTTGTTGAAAAGCTGGGCAGCTGGAAGTAATATTCCCCATGATGAGACTCATAATCAATTCCATGGTGGAATCTACTGGGAACACCTGAGTAGCTGCCTTTGGGAATGTGGACTGCTTCCTGTAGATAAGTAGGAGCCTTGGGGAATGGTCTCTAGCTTATGGCACACTTGGGCCCTGCATGTAGCTGTGTTGTTGTTCAGCAGCCTGCCATTCTCTGCTGACCTTGGGACTTACAATGGATTTAAATTAATGGTCTGCCATGTGGTTTGGTAACATCAAGACTGTGCCATTTTATCTGTCAACTTTGGGTTTGTCAGCCTCAGAAGCCAGTAGTTGCCTGTGTGAAGAGATGCCTCTAGCTTCAGTGGGCCAGGAGCAAGAAGCAGAGCTGAAGCCCAAGATCAAGGGGCTTTCACCCAGCCCTTAGTGCCTGGCACTTTGAACTCAGACTTAAAGCCTCCAAACTGTAAGAGAATAAACTCCTGTTTGTTAAGGCCATCTCATTTGTGATATATTACTGTCAGAGTGGCACTAGGTAACCAGAACATATGTATACATAAATATATGTGTGTATACATACATACACACATGCATATACATATATATGCATGTACATATATATACATATACTTAACACATATATATAGGCCACTCCTCAGAAAGAAGGTTGGGCAATCTACTTCCATAGTGATTCCACCGTGGCGGAAACCCAAGGAGTTGCTATGAGTCAGGTCCGACTCGACAGCACATAACAACAACATAGAAGCTCTGGTGCCAGAGTGCCTAAGGCATTTGACTGCCAACCAGAACCCTGGTGGTTCAAACCCACCAGCCACTCCTTGGAAGGAAGGTTGGACAATCTATTTCTGTAGCGATACAGCCTTGGAAACCCAAGGAAGGGTCGCTATGAGTCAGAGCCAATTCAACGGCAGTGTGTATATATATATGTACATACATAAATACACATATATGTGTATATATGTACATATTGTTGTTGTTGTTGTTATGTACCCTCGAGTCGGACCTAACTCATAGCGACCCCTCCTTGGGTTTCCGAGGCAGTATCACTACGGAAGTAGATTGCCCCAAATATCTTTTAGCTCCAGAAATTATGTTGGTGCTGAACTGTCATCTTAAAACAGCACATCTCTTATTTAATTGTTGATGCCATCTATGTTTTCCCACAGTTGTTTCACCAGGATCTACCTTTCCTAACTGTTTTACCTGTAGTTTCTTTGTCATGTGGTTGGTTCAACATAAGTTATTTAAGGTTTTCCTTTATCCACTCTGTGTTTTTGATATTTTGGCACTTTAAGTCATGAAATTTCAAAAAATGTTTTAAGCGTGGCAACCTCTACCGCTGGGAACCAACAGTAATTTGTTCATTAGTCTTTGTCTTGTCAGCTCCCTGAAAATGTAGTTTATTGGACGATTGAATCCCTTGCTACTTCACCTCCTTGCCTGCAAATTTCCATGGGCAGCAGTTACAGTGGAATAGAGGACTCAAACTGGTCCAGAGGTTTGTGATCACTAGGATCAGAGACTTCAATAGGTCCTTCCAGGGATATTTACTCAGGCCAGACATCATTTTTTCATTTTTTTTCATGTTTAGTTTTTTGTTATTGCCAAGGGGCAAGTTATTTCCAGAAAATTCTTTATTATTGCTTCAGGGTAATCCACAGGTAGTTACTAGGTCTGCTTCTCTGGTGCCAACTATTTCTTCCCAGTCTATAGTAGAGCCTATGACTTTGCTAACATCATGATGGACTGCCTAAGGAATGATGGGTCTCAGGATAGCAGTAGACAGGAAAGGGCAACAGGCATGTATTTATGATGCTCAGGTTGTCATCCAAGAACCTTCTCCTCTGTCCGTTATTTTTAAAAGATAAATATAGTATGCAATAAAGCTCTTTTTTTCATAACAATCATTTCTGTTATTCTATCTGAATAAATGTACAAAAGACATCTAGTTGGCTTACTGTCATCTATTGTTACTACTAGAAATCCGGTTGCACAGGTGTTAAGCACTCGACTGCTAAGGGAAATGTCAGCAATTCAAACTCATGGGAAAAAAGATGTGTCAGTCAGCTTCTGAAAAGATTTACAGCCTTGGAAATCTTATGAGGCAGTTCTACTCCATCCTATAGGGTCTCTGAGTTGGAATTTGACTGGACATTAATGGGTTTCATTTTAATTTTTTTATTGCTACTGCTAAAATTAGAATTAAGTCTCTCTTTTTTTTTCCCCCTTAACATCAGGTTTGTACTTTCCTAGATTTTCTTAATTATTTACATAATCACTTCATTAAAAAAAAATTTCATAACTTCTTAAAAAGTAAAGCAGTAGGTATTCCAGGAAAATATAAGTTTTAGACAATTTTTTATATATAAATAATTGCCCAAATCCACACCTGCAAGATATTCCAGAGATGGCAGGGTCTACCTCATTCTTTACTAATTATTTAACAGAATTAAACATTGTTTTTGTAGAGTTTGTATTAAATGAACAAACCTTACTGTTTTCTATACATCATACATTTCCATGCAAATAGCTCATGAACAAAAAGAACTATACTTCACATTAAGTATAACATGTTGCATAGGCTTCTCATAAAAATAAATATAAAACAATATAATCAGTATCAGTAGATACATTCACAAGTGAATATAATGTTGAAACCTGATATAACCAGATTAAAGTTCAGCTTAATTCAAAATGTTTCTAATATCAAAAAAATCCAGATAATCTAATAACTTGGTTTTTCTTTTAGCATGAACTTTTACAGTCACGTTGTACCATGGTCTTCTGAAAGAAGGTAAATTTATTGTCAATTAACTACAGATTCCATGTGCCTTAAAGATCAAAGGCTTACCTCTACTTGCAACTACAACAGCTAAAACTTTATATCACTCTACTTACTTAAGCAGTACGTATGCACGGTATTATGAAGAGTCTGATTCTCTGCACACAATTTCCATAGCTAATGTGAGTTGGCTGTCTTGTTTTCTGTGGGTCAAATGAGTAACTAAGAATATTCTTCAAAATACAATATGATTAGTTATCTTTAAATAAGTGAATAAATTGACTAATAGCAATCTTCCCAATGATCACTCTCTGGAGAAATGAATTAATCCAAGCGTACACTTCAGTCTTCTCCACAGAAAGAGACCACTTACACGTTCCACATTGGCTCCCGTGTTAAGTGTCTTGCAGGTAAGGTAAATACTCATCTTGCTCTATGAAATAATAGTTCCACACATAGGTAATTTAAAAGATTATAAGCTCACTAATGATTATATGAGAGACTTTCAAAATTTAAACTACATAAACTTCCTAAAAAACAGTTAGAATTTCCACCTAGTCAAGATGCTAGTGTATTGACATGAATAACCCTTAACAAAAATCAAATGCACTTTAAAAATGCATTCTACTATATTACTTTTGAAGTAATAATTCTATAATTAAGAGCAATCATCATAATCCAGTATAAATAAACAAAGATTTTTAGACAGACAGTCATGTGATGTGTCAGTGTTAGGTTACAGAAAATTCTTCTAAAAAAAGAAAAGAATGTTTTAAGCCTCTTTGATCATATTTCATAATATAAAAATTTTACAAATATGGTATATTTAAATTTACCATCTGTAGGAATCAAATAAGCTCAAATTAAAGGAAGAGAAGGAAACATAAATCTTGAACTGGGCTCTCAGAAATATATTAAAACCCCAGCGCCCTTGGGACAACTCAAAATGAAAGACACAGTGCAGCTTATTAGTGTCACATCTCAAGATACATCCACAGACTGCATGTAAGATATTTTGAACTAGGTCTGCCACAAAGCTAACAGCCCTCCCCCTAGCCCTCGCATTTTTCAAACAATAAATTCCACAAGACCTCAGAAAACTATAAGCTGATATTTCTAATTTTCCCACTGGACTGTGAGGTAACCTTCAGGTGTGGCTTTTACATTGTTGAAGTTGGTGGGAAGAGGAGAAAAAAACATACTTTAATGTGCTTATAATTTCATTTTCTAGCCTGATGTTCAGGAAGTTTCTATTTCCACTCTAAGTATTGAATATACTATGGCATATACAATAAATCATTCCACCAGGTGTTATTTTCCCAAATTAGATAAATAAGACTTAGGGAACTTACCTTGTGTAAATGGAACAACTGTTCTAAATGTTTAAGTTCAGGCACTTATAACAAATAAGATTCATCAGTAACTCAGTGAATTTCAATTGAGGTACATGGTTCTGGCTTCCTTCTTCATCCACAGAATTTGATGGAAACACTGATAAAACAATGGTTAAATATGCTAGAACCATAAAGTTCTGGGAGACTTAAAAATTAATTCATGTAGCTAGGACAATAAAACTTCTAAAGATAATATATGAAAGACAGATATATAGAAAAAATATGATATATAGGTATTAAAACATATGTATAAATCATCCCTACATTCTGAAAACTCTTTATATGTAAATATATATGCAATATTTGAATTTAAGCAAATTTAATTTAATCCCTAACTATTATAACTATCACTCAGTGGGAATAGAAATGGGTCTAAGGAAATAGGATAACATTGCAGTACAATTTACATACTGAACAAAGATTCTTCTCTTTCTCTTCTCATAGCTTTGATCATGGTCATAACGTGGTAGTGATGCTATTATAATTCTATTAAGTGAGCATGTACATCAGAAATATTTTCATTAATTTAAAAGAAATATGACAATAAATGCATAAAAGTTTCTCAACTGTTATAGTTATAAAAATTGCAAGATACTAGTATCAAAGTTCAACAAGACAGAAAATAACAAATGCTGGCGAGGTTGTGGAGAGATTGGGACTCTCATACACTGCTGGTGGGACTGTAAAA
>NW_006922182.1:1262597-1267906 GCF_000298275.1 Orycteropus afer afer
TGCTGTATGAAAAGTGAATTTACTCTGTAAATCTTCACCCAAATCCTAATAAAAAAAAAAAAAAAAATTGCAAGCTAGAATTGTATGCAAACACCACTATACACGTACCAGAAGAGCTAAAGTTAAATATTCTTAGAACCAGCTATAGATAAGGATATGGGACCTGGTAACTCTCATACTCTGTCAGACAGATTGCTAACTGGCAAAACAAATGTGAAAGATTTTTTGACAGAATCTTTTAAACTTCAATACCTGAACCCAGTAACTTTAAAATTTTAATTTTTTGAGCAATATAAATATATGTGTATATGTCGATGTGTGTGTGTGTGTGTTGTCGTTGTTGTTATGTACCATCGAGTCAGCCCTGACTCATAGTGACCCCTCCTTAGGTTGCCGAGGCAGTATCACTACGGAAGTAGATTGCCCAAGCTTCCTTCCAAGGAGTGGCTGGTGGGTTTGAACTGCCAGCCTTCTGCCTTCTGGTTAGCCTTAGGCACTATGCTACCATGGCACCTGTGTTACAGTGTCTAAGACATTAAACTGCTAACCAGAAAGTTGATGGTCAAAACCTGCCAGCCAATTCACATAAGGAAGATGAGGCAACATACTTCCATAAAGAATTACAGGTTCGGAAACCCAATGGGAGTTGCTACACACACACACACACACACATGCAAATATGTAAATACACACATATATATTTATGTGTATATGTAATGTAGTGATACTGCTTTGGAAACCCAAGGAGGGATTGCTAGGAGTTGGATCCAACTTGACAGCAGTGAGTTCATATATGTGTATATATACACATATATGTATATTCAACAACAATGTATATTCAGCTCTGGTAGCATAGTGCCTAAAGCACTTGACTGCTAACTAGAAGGCTGGCGGTTCAAATCCGCCAGCCACTTCTCAGAGGGAAGGTTGGACAATCTACTTCCATAGTGACACAGCCTTGGAAACCCAAGGAGGGGTCTCTATGAGTCGGGTGTGACTCGACGGCACATAACAACAACAACAACTACAATATATATTCAGCTAATTACCACTGTCTGCTACTGTGAAGTAAATTCTGACTCATGGTAACCCCATGTATATCACAGTAACACTGTGCTCTATAAGGTGTTCAACAGCTCATTTTTCTGAAGTAAATTGTGAAAACTTTCTTCTGAGTTGCATATAGTTTTCATTTAGCAGCTGAATGTGTTACTCATTTGCACCATCCAGGAACTCCATGTTCAACTAAAGACACACAAAATTGATCATACCAGTGGAATTCCTAGTAGGTCTGAACTGGAAACTACTCAAAAGTCCATCAATAGTAGAATGAGTATATGAATTATGTTATATAAATTCACTCAACAATATCTACTATAGCAATAATAATGAATTATCTGAAAATACACACAGCAAAAAGGATGAATTTCGCAACTTAATGTTGACTGGATAAATCAGACATAGGGGAATTTCAGCCAGAATGTTCTTTAGATGTGTGGATGCATAGACTTCTTCATCCTGCTTAATTTGGACACATACCAAAAACCAGACTCACTGCCGCGGAGTCGGATCTGACTCACAGCGACCCCTCCTCAGGTTTCTGAGGCAGTATCACTACGGATGTAGATTGCCTCATCTTCCTTCTGAAGAGTGGCTGGTGGGTTTGAACCACTAGCCTTCTGGTTAGCAGTCAAATGCTTTAGGCACTACTCCATAAGCAGGAAGGAATAATCAGTGGAGAAAGATATCATGCCTGGTAAAGTAAAGGGTCAGTGAAAAAGAGGAAAATTCTTAATGAAATAGATGTATACAGTGGCTGCAGCAATGGGCTCAAACATAGCAACAATAGTGAAGATACTGCGAGACTGACAACATTTCGTTCTGTTATATATAAAGGCACAATGAGTTGCAGCCAATACAACACAATATTGAGTTATGTAAGCCAGAAACAAATGCATGCTTATTTAATAGGTTTATATGTATAAAGTTCAAAAACAAGCCAAGAAAAAATGGTTATCTTTAGTGATAGGAAGCGTGCTTGATGCAGATTGTCAGGTTTTGGTAATTGTGATATGTGGAAGGACTTAATGGATTACCTTTTATATAAAAATTTATTATACATTATACTTATGATTTAGAAACTTCTTATAGCTCCTGTCTATATTATACAGCATTGAAAAGTTCACACACATGCACAAATCATGAAGCATAGTATATAATCTGAATGATATCTTACATAGCAATCATCTTTACTCATTCCTTTTGTTTGCTGCCCTTCAATTTTCTTCACAAATAGAACAGTCTATAAAATCCCCTTCCATTCTTCACTTCTATGCCAACAAATATCTTAGTATGCATCTGCCATTTACCAACAGTCTAAGATCATTACTTAATTTTTTATTAGAAAGTGTTTGAAATATTTATCCACAAAACTTTAGGCAAAATTTTGAAAATATAATTATTCCTGCTCTTTTTTTTTAATAAGTAGTTTTGCTGTGTCTTGCCTTTATAAAATGAAATTGTATTAATGTATCAAATATCATCTTTTACAATCATATTGAAATGTAAATCAAATTAAGAAAGCAGTTAGTGATATGTTACCTGCTACTAATTGATATAAATTTAATCAGTGAGAAAGAAATTTAAGTGGCATAAACTATATTAAGGCTAAATATTTTTAAAGGTCAAATAAAAAACAATAATTAAAACTTGTTGTTGTTGTTATGTGCCATTGAGTCGAACACGACTCATAGCGACCCCTCCTTGGGTTTCTCAGGCAGTACCACTATGGAAGTAGATTGCCCCATCTTCCTTCTGAGGAGTGACTGGTGAGTTTGAACCTCCAGCCTTCTGGTTAGCAGTCAAGTGTCTTAGGCACTATGCTACCAGAGCTCCCAATTAAAAATTAAGATTCCTTTAACCATTAGATATTCTGTAAATCTGTATTGTACTTGAAATGTTTATTCTGAAACTTCAATATTTTACCAATATTCTACTCTACTTAATTTGTTTTTGAATAATACATAGGAGAGAATGTCTGATCTGGGTTTATGCAACTTGTTCTTAGATCTTGGCAAGTTATGTTAGAAATTTTAGAAATCCCAGATAACAACTTTGAAGTTTGCTGAACTGTAATCCTTGCATAAAATCAATGTAACATGCAAGATTTTTGATAAAAATGATATGTAAAATATTTCAAAAATTTTCCAAATGGAAGGGATTGAAATACACAGTAACAAATCCATATCCCAAGGGGTACATAAACAATTGGCTTATTTTTCAGTGCTCATAAACCTTGATTTTTGCTGTACTGTTTTTTGCATTTAAAAATGTGGTTCTTATAACACTGTTAACAGTCAAAACTAGAGAGCTATCTGATATAAATATCCCTACTTATATTATTTTAAACATCTGAACAATCACATTAAAAACATTCAGCTAAAACAAGCAAACAAAACATTGAGCTATTCAAAAGTATGAAATGTTTTGCAAATAATATTATATACTGAAAAATACTATTTAAGATTTGTCAATTTTCAGGCACATAAAAATTACCTATTTCTTTACTTCCAAACCAAAACCAAATTCACTGCCACGGAGTCGGATCTGACCCATAGTGATCCCTCCTTGGGTTTCCGAGGCAGTATCACTGTGGAAATAGATTGCCCCATCTTCCTTCCAAGGAGTGCCTGGTGGGTTTGAACCACCAGACTTCTGGTTAGCAGTCAAATTCTTTAGGTACTACTCTAGCAGAGCTCTCATTTCTTTACTTGGTAGTTACAATTAGACTAAAGTTGAGATGTGAACATACCTAAGAATGTGGTACATTTAGTGTAAACCATGTGTAAAAGGGAAGAATATAACTTCATCATTTGACATATCAGTTTATGTTTCTTAATTTCAGCAAATAATGCCACTTAGAGATTCTTCCATAAACCTAATGGATATTTCATATGTGTTTAAATAAATGTAAAGACCTATACACTGAATTTTTCTTTCTTTTTTTTCTTTTTATTGTGATTTGGGTGAAAATTCACAGAGCAAAAACACTTTCCATACAGCAGTTCACATACACTTTGTCTCATGACATTGACCACAATTTACCACAATGCAACATCTCCCTTCCCACTTCCTCCCCATAGTTACCTCTTCCCTGTGTCCATCACTCCATGCACTCCTGCCCCCTGAGCTGTCTCCCTGTGCATAAACAGCCCTTCTTTCTCCCATGATTCTTCTCTCCAAGGAGTGTATCTACCTCAGGGAAATGTTCAACTCATGTCCCTGTCTATTGTTTGGCTGGACCCATAGGTGTGTGTTCAATTCCAGAACCAAAGGGCAGCTAGGGGCCATAGTCTCAGTGGTTCTACCAGGCTCTATCGGGCCAGCAAACCTGTTTCCTGCTTTTTTTTTTTTTTTTTTTGCCCAAAATGATTTTCAGTTTTGTTCTACATTGTTCTCCCTGTCTATGCAGGATCTCCTACAATGATCTTCTTCCAAATGGTTGACAGTAGTAGCTGGGCACCATCTAGTTCTGGTCTCATAGTCATGTAGGCTGCAGATCTAATGGTGTACCAGTCACTAGGGCTAATTGTTTCCATGAATTTTTGGTATTCTTCATTCTTCTTGGCTCTGGATGAGGAGAGACCCATCGTTGCATCTAGATGGCAGCTTGTAAGCTTTAAAGATCTCAGTCGCTACTCACCACAGTAGGAGGTGGAACAATGTTTTGTGTAGTATGTTATGACAATTGAGCTTGATGTCCTCTGCAACTATGGTCCCTTGCTCACAGGTTCAACTACTTGGTCCCTCTGGGTAGCTGGCTGTGACCAAGCAGTGACTATAATATTGCCCCTTGTCAGCCCCATTATACACCTGGGAATTCAGATCATACACATAAAGTTGTTTGACCACTGTCTGCCAACTCCATACATATTCTTGGGTGCGCTCTCCACTTCATATACATACCTAATATTTCAGCCTGCCCACCCATCTATCCATGCATATACCCATGTTTGCCTTCACTGACCATGCAGTACTATATGCGCAAAAAGTTCATCTTTGTTGTCTGTATTACCCATGTACCTCTCTATGTCTTTCTCTTCCTCAATGCCACTATATTGATCACTCACATTTGATACACTGCCCTTCTCTTCATCCAAATCAATACTTATCTCTACCTATCTAACAGCGTTTCCTACCCTCCCCCACCCCTGGTAACCAACAAAGAAAATGACCTTCCATAGATAAACGTTTCCTTGACTACTACAACAACGGACTAATAAAATATTTGTCCTTTTGTGATTGACTTA
>NW_006922182.1:1281489-1294351 GCF_000298275.1 Orycteropus afer afer
CTTGTATTTTCTTCCAAAATTCTTGTGAGTTTTTTTCTGTGTTTTCTTTGCTTTGTCTCTCAATCCTTTGCAGATACCTAAAGATAATTCTTTTGAATTTCTTATCAGAGAGTTCCAATGCTGCTTCTTCCTCAGGGATGTGTTCTGGGTCTGTATTCTGCTCCTTTGTTTCTACCACTTAATCCTGCTTCTTTGTGTGGACTGTGATCTTCTGTTTTTTCCGAGGCATCGTGACGTTGTATTTAGATCTCTGTTAACTGTTTGTGAAGAGCAGCGAAGGGTGGTTCAGGCTTTTCTTGGTGTTTTTTTTTTATCTTTGGCCTTTTCAGTCTTGCAGGCCCTGAGTGTCCTTGGGGTTGCTGGAAAGCAGAATGTGTTCTTCAGCCCCAGAAATCTGCGAGAGTGCTGTCTGTTTAAATATCCAAAATAGTCAAGTTGCTTTTTAAACCTTCAAAATCGTGGCCCCTTCTGGACCAGCAAAAGTCCACAGCTCAACCCACCGTTATCTTCACCTTCTCCATTTGTTCCCTAGCCACCATGCACAGTCCTCGGTGCAGTCCCTGGCTATCAGGGTGATTTTTAGGTTAATTTTTAAGTCCTACCACCACAGGAATCTGCGAGAGTGCTGTTTCTTTAAATATCCAAAATAGTCAAGCTGCTTTTTAAACCTACAAAGTGGCGGTGCCCTCCCGATCGGCAAAAGTCCACAACTCAGCCCACCTTTCTCTTCACCTTCTCTGTTTGTTCCCCAGCCACCATGCACGGTCCTTGCAGTCCCTGGCTAGCAGGGTGATTTTTAGGTTAATTTTAAGTCCTACCACCACTCTGGATTGTCCAAGCAGTTTGTGCCATCAGGGGCATTCAGGTCCCTGCCAGACCATAGCTCCGTATGTCTCCTTTTTTGGTATTTTCATGGAAATTCTTCTGCTAGTTGGGGTTTAGTCTACTTCTGTATCCTTTCCTTCAAGGCTCTGCAGTCCAACATTATCTTGTGTGTCTGTGTCAATTGGTTTCCCTTTTTGTTGTTGAAGAGGATCTGTGCAGTCCTTCTGCCTAGTCTGCCACCTTGCTGGAACTCTGAGCAGGCTATTATTGATGACATATTTATTTATGAGACCATGGCTCAACCTCAGGAAAGATTCCTATTGTTAGGGCATTGCAACTTTCCTCCAGTTTCAGGCACACTCAAAGACTCCGCTTCCGCTGCCCCACAGCACCAAAGAACGGGTCCAATGCAAAATTCCCAGGACCGCATTCAGCTGTGGTTTCTTCGCTCTCCATGCCCCCTCTGTCTGCAGCGCTGACTCAATCCCACCTGACTGCTAATGGTTGTCTCTGGAGTTTGTGATACCGCCTACTTGCAGTGCCAAAGTTGCACGCAATTTCAGCTGTGTTGGAGTTGGGGGAGTACCTGCTAGTGACCTGCAGTCCTGATATCTGTGACAAAGATAAGCACAATGTTTCCCGGTCTGACCCAAGCCCACTCTGACCCACTGGGAGGGGAGGGCACTCGCCTTCCTGGCGCAACAGTGAGTTCTCTGCTTGAATCTCAGTGGTGGTGCCAGTGCCCACCTGCACCCAGATGGCCCAAATTACTGACAAAATCAGCTGCTGAAGGCAAGTCCCTGCCACTGCCCACTGGAATATTGGAGTGGTCCCTGCTATGCTGCTATAAAGTGTCTTCCTTCTTGGCTCGGTGATCCCAGGTGGCCTCCCTCACCCCCCAGTCGGTGACTGCCCCCAGGAAGTTTCCAATGGCTTCTCTCAGGTGCCTGTCCGTCCTCCGCCAGGTAGCTCTTTCTTAAATAATCTCCCTGTACCTTTCCTCTAATTTTGCTCTTCTGTGTTTGGTGTACTCAGATTCCGTGAGCTCTTCAGAGTACCAAAATTCCTAATTCAAACTGTTGTACCCAGTTTTTCAATCCCTTAGATGCCAGAGAGAATAGCATGCTGCTCACTCGTGAGACTCCATTTTGAAGTACACTGAATTTTCAATAGCTAATGGTATATCTAGTAGCTCTAATGGCATGGTGCCTGCTAACCAGAAGGCTGGTGGTTCAAAGCCACCAGCCACTACTCAGAAGGAAGGTCAGGCAATCTACTTCCATAGTGATACTGCCTTGAAAACCTAAGAAGGGGTTACTATAAGTCAGATCCAACTCAAGGGCAGTGCATTGTGTTGCCTTGTTATTCATATACATATATAAGCACATTTATGATATATACTATTGAATATAATCTTCAGAAATCTGAGATAAATACTTGGTGTATCTGCTTTCTTATTTATTTAATAAAAATGTAATGGTAATGTGCTTAAAGATAGTCTCTATTACTTCCACGTTTGTAAAATTAGATTAATTCACTATCCATGTATAAATATTAATTCAATAAAATGTACTTGGTGTACTTTCTACATAACCAGAATTTGTATAGCCACCTTATTATAGAACAGAGAGTATTAAATCTGCACTGTGACCATTTTTATAAATAAAGTTTTACTGAAAGAAAATCCTACTCATTCATTGAGGTTTATTTTCTATGAGAGTTTTCCCATAGAAAAAATATTTGGCAAAGACATTTCAGACAAAAGGCTTATCCCTCAAATTTATAGAAAACTCCAACACCTCAACATCAAAAAAATGAACAATCCAATTTAAAAAATAGGCAGAAAGCATGAACAGATACTTCACCAAAGAAGATATTCAGGCAGCCAATAATCACATAAAGAAATTTTCTCCATCATTAGCCATTAGATAGATGCTAATCAAAACAACCATGAGATGCCGTCTCACCCCAACATTAATAGCAAAGTTCAACAACACAGAGAATACAAAATGCTGGTTAGGATATGGAGAGATTGGGACTCTGATACACTGCTGGTGGGATTTTAAAATGATATACCCACTGTGGAAACTGGTATGCAGATTCCTTAAAAAGTTGGAAATAGAAATGCTGTTTGACCCAGTGATCCCATTACTAGGTATATATATATATCCTAAAGAAATGTGGACATGAATAGGTATATGCGCACCTATGTTAATTGAAGCTTTATTTGCAATATCAAAGAGGTGAAAATAATCTAAGCACCCATCAACTGAGAATGGATAAACAAACTGGTGCATACACACAATGTAATACTATGCAACCCTAATGAGTAATATAAAATCTGCAAAACACTGCATAACATGGATGAACTTGGAGGACATTATGCTCAGTGAAATAAGTCAATCACAGAAGTACAAATATGATTATATTAGTCCACTACTATAAAACGTCAAGGAAAGGTTTATACATGGAAGCAAAATTTCACTGTTGGTTACCAGGGAGGGGAGTGAAAGGGAGAGAAAATTCCTAGGATAGGTTGAAAATAAAATATATATAGATCTATACCAAATATATATTTACCAAATTTTATACTGAAGATTATTAGTGATTACCAGGGTAGAAGGGAGGGGAAAAGGGGAAGCTTTAGTTTGGGGATCACTGAGTTTATGATAAAGGAGGTGGACTATTTTGGAAAAGAATAGCAATAATGGTGGCACAACATGAAAAATGTTGTCTATGTCCCTGAGTGTTGTATATATGAAAGTTGTTATACTGGCAAATGTCTTACTGTGTATGTTTCCACCAAAATAAAAAGTAATGCCAATATAATGGATCTCCATCTAGCCTCTCACTATATTTATCTACAATAACAAGGAAATACTAAAGGAAATATTAATATTATAAGAATTATAAGAGGCATTATGTGAAAGGACCCTAGTGTTAATGTTGGTGAATGTTTATCAAAATATTGCATTAAAGATTCACCTACTAATATGTACTGAGCACATATGTGCAGGACAGTAAAATACTACATAAATGTGAAGACGTGTCCTCCCTGAGTTTAAGCTATAATCTTTTTAATGTACAGGAATAAAACCATTATAAACTCTCTTGGTCTGAGTCAGTTCCTAATTTTCTAAACAACTTTGGAAAATAGGCTTTGTTTTTACATTCTGCCTTGTCAATGGTCAAACCTCTTGTTTTGAAATCTATAGCCCCATTATTACTGCATTGTATGATTTTGCTTACACTTTCTGTGTGGTGTAAATAATAATACATCTGTCTATAAACCAAAATATTGGTAGTTCTAATCTATCTAGAGGCATTTGGGTAGAAAGGCCTGATGATCCACTTCCTATATATCATGGGAGCTCTAGTGGCATAGAGTCTAAGTCATTTGACAGTGACCCAGAAGCCTGGCTGTTCAAACCCACTAGCCACTCCTCAGAAGGAAGGTTGGGCAATCTACAAAATAGTGATGTTGTTGTTGTTATGTGCTGTGGAGTCGGACCCGACTCATAGCAACCCCTCCTTGGGTTTCCAAGGCAGTGTCACTACAGAAGTAGATCGCCCAAACTTCGTTCCAAGAAGTGGCTGGTGTGTTTGAACCACCAGCCTTCTAGTTAGCAGTCAAGTGCCTTAGGCACTATGGAAATCCAAGGAGGGGAAAACCCTACAGAGCACAGTTGCTAGAGTCAGAGATGACTTGAAGACAACACACTCTCTCTCAAGATCTTTAACTCATATTCTCTATCAGTAACTAAAGATGGTAATAGGGTTGTGGTAAAAATCCAAGGAATGGTGCAAAGAGTTTGGATTCTGGATATATTTTGAAGGTATGAAAAACAGAATTGATTAATAGCTTGTGAGGTGTGAGAAAGAGTATAAAATTTCAGTTTTTCTTTTATTCCACCTGAAAAACAGGGAAGATAGAACTTTTAATTAAAATTGAAAAAACTATATAGCATATTTTGAAAGAAGTATCAGGAGCTTATTTTCAAACATGGCAACATTAAATATTCAAACATTGTGTGGTGATTTTTTTCTTGTCCTAGCTACTTAAAATCTAAAACCTACTGCTAAGTAACATTTAAATGTTTCTCAAAAAGTTGTCCACATAAATATGTTTGAATTAGACAATAAAATGGGGTAACAGAAAATTATTTATTTTCCTAAACATAAAATACTATAGATATTAATGTCAGAAGCAAAATTGTAATCATGTATTAATTGTATGATGCCTCAATTTCCCATCAACTACATTTTAATATTTTGTAAGGGTATCAGAATGACAGCAACATGATTTAAATTGGAATAAATTGTGTTTATTAAATGTGGAGAGAAATGAGATGAATATTTCTGGAAAAGCATACATAAATTTAAATATATTTTCAAAACAGCAAGTATGCAACATTTCCCTTTATTTCACTATGGTATGGTGAAGTCAATTTGATTTCCCAATTGAATTAACATTCTCACATATTTTACGCATGCAATGAATGAGTGAATGGATTGCAATTTATGGTTACACTGTCTAGTTTTCACCAGGGGAAGGAATGGATATATATATGTGTGTGTGTGTGTGTGTGTGTGTGTATTTTTTATTTCCTTAAAATTCCATTCCAGTCACCTTCAATAAATGTTAGACTCATTCCATATTACTGTTTGTTGGGCTAAATGAAGAGATTGTAAGACTTGTCTTTATTAGATTTCCATGAATGGAAAAACAAAATTGACTTTAAAATGAAAATTAAAAGGAAGTCAACAAACTTGAAGTTGAGGAAAGGATTAATAAAGAAAGGTCTATTCCTTTAGATTAAATAAATAACGACAACTTTATATTAAAGAACAAAATGCAACGTCCTTGTGCACACTACTTGAAGTGGCATTTTTTCCAGATGTCCATTGTTTTGTTCCTTGAACAGAGTCTGTAGTGATGAATTGAAAGGATTTGTGTATTTATACCCATGGTGCCAGAAATATCAGATTGTCTTCCTTGAAATAACTTTTCATAAGTACATCACAAGACCCAATTCCTTCAACATCGACTAAATGATCACTTAATATATTTGAACTGTAGGTTATTATTTCAAACAAAGAAAACAAAGGCAAAATTAATGGAATATAAAGTAAAGGAATACATGTTAAACACTATACATCTTGTTTTATTTAGGGCATAAAATCTAGTTCAGAATTTTGAATATTCTGTTTTGGTTTTGAACAAAATTTTATGGATTATTAATACATTTATTCCTCACTTAAGGCACTGTAGACCAGAAAAATGCTCAGATTCAAATATGATAATACCATAATATAAATGAAAGGGGAGCTCTGGTAGTGTAGTACCTAAGCCACTTAACTGCTAACCAGAAGGCTGGCAGTTCAAACCCACCAGCCACTCCTCATAAAGAAGCTGGGGCAATCTACTTCTGTAATGATACTGCTTCAGCAACCAAGGTGGAGGCTCTATGAGTCGAGTCTGAGTTGACGGCACATAACAACAACAACAACATAAATGAAAGAAAACTGGAAAGTCAAACTATGTGCATTGTGAACTATGAGTGCTGCTTCACTCTTAGCTATTGTATTTACCACACCCTGCCTGTCTCTGCTTCCTCTACTTTAACATTCCCAAGTAGCTGCAAATCCATATTTACCATACAAAACAGCAATTCAATGTGAAACCTTATAAATATTTTATCATATGGAGAATTTTAAGTAAAGTATAATGAATCAAATATCATTAAAATGTGATTTAATTGCATTATCCTATTGTATTTTGTATATAATTTTCAACTATTCTATTACATTAACAAGTAGCACAATAATCATTCATCTACCTCAAGTAGTTCATTTATATATTCCTTTGGCTTTTAATTTGCAAATTTGACTGCTGTCCAAGATTACATTTTATTAGCTCTGTTTAATAAGTCAAACTTTCAAATTATGAAAAAATATTTAAATTTGTAAAGAAATTTAATAATTACGTGGAATGATATGTAGGAAATTAAGTTAAAAATAAGTTTTTAGCTCTAAGAGAGTTCAAGATTTATTTGGCACTCTTTCATAAGTTTTGTTTATTTTTAGTTTTCCTGGGGAAAACAAAATATAATTAGCTTGCTATTTTTCCCCAGTAAGAGTCAATATTCATAAGTTGTAGTCATTTTATTTAACTTTAAATTATAATCCTTTACTGTGAATTTTCAGTCAAAGTACTTCTCATTCTGTTTATGTTATATAAATAAATTATGTATGTATCTGTAATAACAATAGAGCACTACAAAGAATGGAAATTCCACAACATTTAGTTATGCTCATAGAGAACATATGCTGGATCAAGAAGCGGTTATTAGACCAGAACTAGGGTGTACTTCGTGGTTTAAAATTGGAAAATATTTGTGGCAGGGTTGTACTCTTTCATCTGATATTTTCAAACTGTATGTTGAACAAATAAACCAAGAAATAAGAATATATGAAGAAAAATGGCACATCAGGATTGTAGAAAAGCTCACTAACAATCTGAGATATGCAGATGACATAACCATCCTTGCTGAAAGTGAACAAGACCTGATATAGATGAAGATAAAAACCACAGGCTTTTTCAGTATAAATTATCATGGAACATGAAGAAATCAGAAATCCTCAAAATTGAGTCAATAAACAAATTCATGATCAGTGAACAACAAATTGAAGTAATTTCATTCTGTTTGAATCAATAATCAATGTCCATGGAAACAGTAGTCAAGATATCAAAGGACATATTGCATTAGGAAAATCTGTTGCAAAAAACTGCTTTAAAGTTTTACAAAACAAAGATGTCACTCTGATAATCAAGGTGTGTGGAACCCAAGCTATGTTCTCATGTATGTGTGAAAGCAGGATAAAGTAAAAGGAAGACAGAAAAATTGATACATTTGAGCTATGATGCTGGCGAGAAATATTGAATATACCATAGCTCTGGTAGCTTAGTTCCTAAGGCACTTGACTGCTAACCAGAAAGCTAGCAGTTCAAGCCCACCAGCCACTCCTTGGAAGGAAGATGGGGCAATATACTTTCGTAGTGATACTGCCTTGGGTCCGACTCGAAGGCACATAAAAACAACAACAACAACACCAGAAGAATGCTCCTAAGAAGCAAGCACAGTGAGACTTGCATCAGTACTTTGGACAGATCATCAGGAAAGACCTATCATTAGAAAAGATCATCACTGTTGTTAAAGTACAAGGACTATGAACATGAGGTAGGCCTTGGTGAGGTAGATGGATATAGGCACTGAAAAAGGAACTGAAACTGCAACTATAATGAAGATGGCACAGGACTGGGCAATGTTTTCTTCTATTGATGGATAAGATCCCTATAAGCAGAGGTATATGTATGGGAAATAGCAGCCACAGTAATTAGTTTTAAATTGCTGAGTGATCTCTCACAGATGGTGTGGAAACTATGATAGTGAATAGGAACAGCTCATTTGTATCCCAAGCCAATGCTGCACCTGGGGCACATGCCACATCCACCATTTCCTAGATACTCTTCTGCCTATGAGTTGGAGCCAATGCCACAGCAACTAACAATAACATAACAGTAAAACAAACTTTCAGCATAATAGTTTAATATCTAAATCTCCGCAATATTTTTCTTAAAGTTAACAACCCTAAACATCATCATTTTAGAAGATCTAACATGCTCTGGTGATGTAGTAGATAAGACATTTGGCTGCTAGCCAGAAGGTCAATGTTCAAGTGAACCAGCCACTTTGTGGAAGGAAGATGGGACAATGTACTTCCATAAAGATTTACAGCCTCAGAAATCAAACAGAGATCTCTGTGAGACAGAACTGACTCAATGGCAGTGAGGTTTTTTTAAATATGCTCTAACACATTGCAGTTCTGTTTGTTTGTTTATGTTTTCCCTTATTTTCTGTTTTTCTTTTTCTTTTGGTGTGTAGCTAAGCTCAAATTATTTTATAACTGGAAGACATTTTGTTCCTGGAAGATAAATATTCCATACATGACCCATAAATATAAAAATATCTATTCCTTTAAAATTCATATTGTGCTCAAACAGACACATGTACTAGAAATTATATAAATAATAGTATTATTTTTTTGTTGTTTGAGTTCTGGTGTTCATGTTTTTGTTTGTTTCTGTAAGAGGTGCACCCATTTTTCTTTAGTTGAATTGTTTTCTTACAACAGAATGCTTCAAAGAGTGACTTGTTGATAATTTATAAGCCATTGCTATAATTTAGAGAATAATTGAAAATTTAAACTAATCTTACTTTCAAATATTTATCTCATAAATTACATGCCTCCATAAGAAAGTGAAAATGCTTAGTACTTTCTTACAGTAATTTTAGTAATCTGGTTGTATAAGTAGGAATATTTACTATAACAAACATATTAAAAATACATTTTAAGAACACTTATCAGTTTTTGTTGTTTAAATGAAGAAGATTCTTACAATGAAATTCATAGTGTTTTTTATTATTGTTGCCATTAAAGAAGAATACTGTTACTTTTCTCATTCTAGGGCTGACAGCAATGTACCTGCAAGTGTTATATAATTATGAACAGTGCCTATATACATTATTGTTTTGTTGTCCTTCATAAATACAAAATGGCATATCAAGAGAATTCATCTTAGCTATTTTGTTGGTACAATGATGTTGTTTTGAAAGACTGAAATATCATAGTGCACATAAATATTTACACATACTTATGACATAATTAATATGCAAAAGAAATTCAGCTATTTTCATTATTTAAAAAAATAGAACAATTCTTGTAATATTTTATCCAATTAGAGTTTATTTTTTCTTGTTTTAGAGAAAAAAAAAAAGTGATAAGTGCCCAGGCATTTTTCTCCAGTACAAGCTAAACAGGTAGCCAATTGTTTAGCCTATATGTACTAAGAAAAAAATAGTTTGTTTTCTGTTTTTCTTACATATAATTTGATGATTAATTTTGTGTGCCAACTTGACTAGACTATTGAATTGCAGTTATTAAATACTAATGGAGATGTTGCTGTGAATAAGTTTTGTACATATGTTAACATTTATGATCTGTTGACTTAAAGTAAAGAAGATTATGCTTAATAATTTGGGTGAACCTCATCCAATCAGTTGATATTTTATAAAAGTAACAATTGAAGTGTCTGTAGGGAAGGAGTTCTGCCAGGTTCAGTACTTGCCCAAGAGATTCCAGCTTGTCAACTTGTGCTACAAATTTTGGGCATGGCAGCTCCCAGAATTATTTGTTAAAAAGTTCTTTGAAATGAATCCATTTATCTATCTTAATCAGCAAATACATATATGCATATATGTATATATATATGTATAGAGATAGAGAGAGCTTACTGATTATGTTTCTCTGGTAGAAAATTGACTGATAAACATGCCTTTTAACTTTTGTGAGAAATTATAAAAAAATAATTGATCTACCAGCCGTAATTTTGTTTATAGTTCACATGGCTGAGGAAATGTTTTAACATTCTGTGAGGTAGGGGTAAAGCTTATAAAATTCAGAGTTAAACATAACGAAAATCATTCATGACTGTTTCAGTGCATTGGTAACTTGTTGTTTTTGTTGTTATGTGCCATCAACTTGACTCATAGCGACCCCTCCTTGGGTTTCTGAGGCAGTATTACTATGGAAGAAGATTGTCCAACTTTCCTTCGAAGGAGTAGCTGGTGGATTTGAACCACCAGCCTTCTAGTTAGCAGTCAAATGCCTTAGGCACTATGCTACCAGAGCTCCCGCATTGGTAACTAGTTACATATATTTTGAACTAATTAAAAAAAAAAAAAAAACAGTCCCAAACCCACTGCCATCGAGTTGATTCAGACTCATATGGTTTCCAAGGCTATAAATCTTCACAGAAGCAGACTGACTCATCTTTCTTCTGCAGACTGGCTGGGGAGTTTGAACTGCTGACCTTTTGATTAGGAGCCTAATACCTTAACCACTACATTACCAGAGCTCCTGAACTAACTAAAAAACAAACTGAAAAATCAGTTATTCCTATGAAGAATATTTTCCTGACATTTAACTACAAATATAATTTTTAAAGCTCATTTCAGAAATTTCAATGTGGAGTAAAGTACTTTACAGAGAATGAAGGTATTTGTTTTACTACCTATATTACAAACATATTTTTTCTTATCTGATTGTAAGACAATAACAGTTATTATATTCAATAATTTATAATAATGTAAATATTGTTTATATTACTGTAATGAGTAGATTGATTAAATCATTTGCTTCTTCTAGTCATAAAAATATACATTCATGGTATATAATGGCTGACATCAGGAGCTCTGGTAGCATAGTGCCTAAGGCACTTGACTGCTAACCAGAAGGCTGGCGGTTCAAATTCTTGCAGAGTTTTTCATATATGAAGTTGACCCTTTAGGGTAAATAAAACATTTTTGTAGTTCAAAAAGTATTATGCTACAATAGCAAAAACTGTTACCAAAGCATACATTTGTTAGTTTGATCTTATATTTCAATATTTGGCTTTCTGTGGGTGTGTCTGCAGTTACTAGAAAATCCAGAAGGAAGATTGATATCCAATAAACAGGAAAAAATATTACATAATAAAATATTTTAACTTTAGTATTCTTGAATGTTTTTAATTTATTGATTATATAACTGTATTTTTAATAGAAATCTTAGATTCTTTCAGGTTATTTTGAAGGATTATGTGACAAAAGATCAGTAATTCTACCTCCCCAGTTTAGTTATCTGATTATTAAATATTATATTAGATATAGGAACCTGAGTGGAACAAGCCATTTGCAACAGGCTACTGACTGAAAGATTGATGATTCAAACCTACCCAGCTGAAAGAAAGACCTGATGATCTAGTTTCATAAAATTTACAGTCAAGAAAACCCTGTGGAACTAAGTTCTACTCTGCAGCACATGAAATCACCATCAGTTGGGGGACAGCTTGATGGAATCTAACAAAAACAACATACTAGATGTCAGCCATTGTTGCTGTTACGTGCCATCGAGTTGGACCGACTCATGGCAACCTCTCCTTGGGTTTCCAAGGCAGTATCACTACGGAAGTAGATTGCCCCATCTTCCTTCCGAGGAGTGGCTAGTGGTTTTGAACCACCAGCCCTCTGGTTAGCAGTCAAGTGCCTTAGGCACTATGCTACCAGAGCTTCCTTTGAAAATATTTTTAGCTCTGCAGGCCATATGGTCTCTGTCTGGACTACTCAACTGCAGTGTGAAAGTTGTTGTTGTTGTTATGTGCCATAGAGTCGGACCCGACTCATAGCAACCCCACCTTGGGTTTCCGAGGCAGTATCACTATGGAAGTAGATTGCCCCATCTTCCTTCTGAAGAGTAGCTGGTGGATTTGAACCACCAGCCTTCTAGTTATCAGTCAAATGCCTTAGGCACTATGCTACCAGAGCTCCTATTATTATATTTATAGGATAATGCAAAAATATATATTTATCTCTGAAACATGAAAGGCTTCTAAAAACATGGACACACTTAATTCTAAAGTAATATCTTATCAGATCCCTGAAGAAAAAGTGTGTGGTCATATCAGCTTGTTTCATCAAGCCAACAAGAGAACTTCCATATACAATCTTTCCAGTCAGTTGGCCAGGTAGCTGTCTTCCAAATCTCTTGGCATAACCAAGTGAGTGCCTCCGATGGGGCATTTGTTTGTTGAAATATCTCAAAGGGTATTCCGTTAATTCCCGAAGCCTCGTTCTTCACCAATTCTTTCATTGCAGCTTTGACTTCCTCCTTCAGTACCATTGGTTCTAGATCATATGCCACTTCATAAAATGGATGAAGATTGACCAGTTCTTTTAGGTACAGTGATTCTGTGTATTCCTGTCATCTTCTCTTGATGTTTCCTGCATCATTCAATATTTTGCCCATAGACTCTCTCCATATTGCATGTCGAGGCTTAAATTTTTTCTCCAATTATTTCAGCTTGAGAAATGCTGAGTGTGTTCTTCCCTTTTGGTTTTCAAACTCCAGGTCTTTGCACATTTCATTATAGTAATTG
>NW_006922182.1:1295753-1297434 GCF_000298275.1 Orycteropus afer afer
ACTGGGTTAGAAACACCAGTGGCTCAGCCTCAAAATTCACATCAACACATCACCACAGTAAGACAAACTGGCAGACAAGTTTGTCTCCCTGTTGGAAACCTCTCGTAGAACGCTTACCTGGGTCCCTGTGGCTGATTCCTCTTCTGTCCAGATTCCTAGGCCTTTTAATCCCCTTTCTCCTGCTCTCTCACTCTGCTGCTTTGGGCATGCCTGAGTTCCCTCTCCTCACCTGGATCCCAGCTTTGCCATATTACTATGCAAAGACATTTGACTGTGTGGATCTTAAAAAAATTATGTATAACATTGTGAAGAATTGGAATTCCAGAACACTTCACTGTGCTCATGAGGAACTTGTACATAGACTATGAGGCTGTGGTTCAAACAGAACAAGGGGATACTCTGTGATTTAAAATCAGAATGGGAACGTGTCAAGGTCATGTCCTCTCACTATACTTATGAAATCTGTATGCTGAACAAATAATCCGAGAAGCTGGATATATCAAGAACATAGCTTCAGGATTGGAGGAAGAGTCATAAACAACCTGTGACATACAGATGACACAACTTTGCTTGCTGAAAGTGAAGATGAGTTGAAGTGCTTACTGAATATATAAGACTACAGTCTGCAGCATGGATTACATCTCAACATAAAGAAAATGAAAATCCTCACATCCAGCCCAACAGTCAGCATCACAGTAAATGGAGAGAAGATAGAAGTTGTCAAAGATTTCATATTACTTGGTACCACAATCAACACCAATGGAAGCAATAGTCAGGAAATCTGATGACGTATTGCACTGGGCAAATCTGCTGCAAAAGACCTCTTTAAAGTGTTGAATAGTAAAGATATCTCTTTGCATGGTATTTTCAATCACCTCATACACATGTGAAATCTGGACAATGAATAAGAGTGACCAAAGCAGAATTGATGCTTTTGAGTTGTGGTGTTGACAAAGAATATCAAAAGTACTATGGACTGCAAGGAGCACTAACAAATCTGTCCTGGAAAAAGTGCAGCTGTAATGTTCCTTGAAAGCGAGAATGGCCAGACTTCATCTCACCTGATTTGGTCATGTTGTCAGAAGGGACCAATCTCTGGAGAAGGATATCATGCTTGGTAAAGTGGAGGGTTAGCAAAAGAGAGGAAGGCCCTCAAGATGGATCAACACAGTGGCTGCCACAATAGCCTCAGGTATAGCAAGGATTGTGAATCTGGCACAGGACTGAATAGTGTTTTGTTCTGCTGTACCTATGGTCTCTATGATTTGGAGGCGATTCTACAGCACCTAACAAAAACAGCAACAACATTGATCATAATAAAGTCATGGTTTTCTTCCCTACCCAAAATGAAGGTATTATAAATATGAAAATATGAATAATTCATTTGGTGTTACACCTTAGAGTGTTTCTGCCACAGTCTTATACCAACACTTACCACTGTTTTATATATATATATATTAGGATCCTTACTCTTGGTCTCTTAATGTATTTATTCTCATAAAAAATGAAGAATATATTCTCCTCTAATGGTGCAATGGTTAAGCTAAATAAAATTTTATTGTTTGAGTTCAGCACCAGCTTACAGAAGAAAGACTTGGTAATCTGCTCTAGTAGAGATATCAATCTAGAAACCCCTATGGGGAAGTTTTACTCCATTATGTTAAGTCTGTATAAGTTGGCA
>NW_006922182.1:1297534-1298505 GCF_000298275.1 Orycteropus afer afer
CATATGAGCAGTTGATGGTCTGTTCCACAATCAGCTCCTGACCTGGTTTTGGCAGAAGATATTGAGCTTTTCCACCGCCTCTTGCCACAGATGTAGTCAATCTGATTACTGTGTGTTCTATCTGGTGAAGTCCACGTGCAGACTTCACTTCCACGTTAGTGTTGTTGAAAAAAGATGTTTGCAATGAACAAGTCATTGGTTTTGCAAAATTCTACTATGTGAGTTCCATCATTATTTCTCTCACCAAGGCCAAATTTTCCAACTACTAGTGATTCTTCTTCATTTCCAACTTTTACATTCCAGTCATCAGTAATAATTAACACATCCTGATTGCATGTTCGGTCAATTTCAGATTGCAGAAGTTGATAAAAATCTTCAATTTCCTCATCTTTGCCTTTGGTGGTTGGTGCATAAATTTAATGGGTATTAAATGGGTCTTCCTTGTAGGCATATGGATATTATCCTGTCACTGACAGCATTGCTCTTCAGGACAGATCTTAAAACATCCTTTGTGATGATGAATGCCACACCACTCCTCTTCGAACGGTCATTCCCAGCATAGTAGATCACATGGTTTTCTGATTCAAAGTTGCCAAAACAAGTCCATTTCAGCTCACTAATGCCGAAAATATCAATCTTTATGTGTTTCATTTCATTTTTGACAACTTCCAATTTTCCTAGATTCATACTTTGTACATTCCATGTTCCAATGATGAATGGATGTTTGCAGCTGTTTCTCTTCAATTTGAGTGGTGCCACATCAGCAAATGGAGGTCTCAAAAGGTTTACCTTATCCATAGGACTAAGGCTGTGTTTACTCAGATGATGCAGCTCTTTCCCAGTCCTATTTTGAGAGCCTTCTAATCTAACCAGACTATTCATAAAGTTGCACGGTAATATATCAAACAGTGTTTATTTACTATTCATAAGGTTTTCACTGGTCAATTCTTTGAGAAGTGGATGGCATCTTC
>NW_006922182.1:1299246-1302414 GCF_000298275.1 Orycteropus afer afer
AAACGGAAGTTTATTCTCTTATAATTTTGGAGGCTTTCAGTCTGAGTTCAAAGTGCCAGGCTGAAGGGGCTGGGTGAAAACCCCTCAACCTTGGGGTCCAGCTCTGCCTTCTGCTCCCCGCCCACTGAAGCTGGAGGCTTTCTTCACTCAGGCAGCTGCTGGCTGCTGAGGCTGACAAGCCCAAGGTTGACAAGTAAAAAAGCACAATCCAAATGTTACCAAACCACTTGGCAGGCCATTGATTCAAGTCCCTTAAAAGTCCCAAGATCGGCAGAGCATGGCAGGCTGCTGAACAGTGACTTGGCTACATGCAGGGTTCAAGCATGCCAAAGCTGTTTCTTATATATGGGAAACAGACCACATCCCTAAGCAGCTCCTCAGCTGCTCCACTGGATTTGACCATGGAGTTAATTACCAGTCTTGCCCTGAGGAATAACTACATCCAGCTCCCCAGCCACTCAACCAGGCCAGCCAAGCTGACACACAAACTTAACTACCACACTAATGCTCCTTTGTTTTTTGAATAAACATTTTAACATACAGAATGATACACAAATTAAGAGTGTATACCTCAGTGAACTTTTTATAATGTTTCACAACCATGAAACTATAACCTAATTCATAAAATAGAGTAGTACTAGAACCTAAGAATCACCTTACATTCACCTTGTAGTCATTAACCCTCCCCCAAGAATAACTACTATCTTGATTTTTATAGGCATAGTTTTTATTCAATTGTATATTTAAAAATGAATAGATTAATAGATTATGTACTCTTTTATATCTAGTTTCTTTCACCTAACAATATGCTTTTTTCTGCACCAGTCTCTTTTTCCTCTCTCTCTATTACTTCTGTCGCATGAATGCTAAACATATGTACATAATATTATCCCACAATTTCCCAAAGCTTTCATTTCTTTTTTCCACTCATTTTCTCTGTGTTTTTCAGATTAGATAGTTTATACTGATCTATATTGAATTTCAATAACAATTTCTCAGAAATTCTCATTTTGCTATGGGGCACCTCCAGTGATTGTTTTATTTGTTTATTCTTATATGTTATTCAGTTAGTTCTTTTGGCTGCATATATTTCTTTGTTGGGAATGTTGATCTTATAGTTGACTAAACTGTATTTTCTCTTACTTCTTGGAGTATGTTTAAATTAACTGATTTTAATTATTTATGTGATAATTCTAATATTGTGATTATCTCAGATTTGGCATATGTTGATTTGCTTTTGCCTTTAGAGTAATTTAGTTTCTTTATTTTCTCTTAGTTCTTTTTTTATGTCAAATAATTTTAGATTTTATTCTATCTATTTCAATTAACCACCAATTTTCTGTCACTTTGTTGAAATGGTAGCTTATGTGTTGCTATAATGCTAGAAGTTGTGTCACAGGAATTTCAAATAGCAGCAGTTCAGCCATGGTGGACAGGTTTCAGCCATGTTTCCAAACTAAAACAGACTAGGAAGAAGGATGTGACCAGGTCTATGACTGAAAAAAAAAATAAATAAAATAATTGGTCACTGAAAACCTTATTATTAACATTGTATTATATAGTTTCAGAAGATGAGCCCTTCAGGTTGGAAGGTACTCAAAATATTTCTGGGGAATAATTACCTGCTCAATGTAGAGGCAACCTTCATGACATGGATGAAAAGCTGTTGGGACCTTGGCTTGCTGATGTGACATGATTCAAAATGGGACAAAACAGCTGCAAACATCCATTACAAATCACAATGTGTACTGTATAAAGTATGAATCTCAGAAAACTAGAAGTTATCATAAATGAAATGGAACACATAAAAGTAAATGTCATAGGCATTAGTGAGCTTAAATGGACTGGTTTTGGCCATTTTGAATGGGACAATCATATGGTCTTTTTTGCTGGAAATGACAAATTACAGAAAAATTGGGTCACATTCATCATCAAAAAGAACATTTCAAGACATATGGTAAAGTACAATGCTATCAGTGATAGGATAATTTCTATATTGCTGCAAGGAAGACCAGTTAATAATACCACTATTAGATTTACACACCAAGAACTAAAGTCAAAGATTGAGAAATTGAAGACTTTTACTAACTTCTGCAGTCTGAAATTGACCAAACATGCAATTGAGATGTATTGATGATTACTGGTTATTGGAATGTGAAAGTTGGAAACAAAAATGGACACTGATAGCTGGAAAATATGGCCTTTGTGATAGAAATGATGCCAGAGATCACATGATGGAATTTTTCAATAGCAACAACTTACTCATTGCAAGTAGCTTTTTTCAACAACATAAACACAATGGCTATACACATGGACATTACCAGATGAAATACACAGGAATGAAATCAACTACATCTGTGGAAAGAGGTGATGGAAATGTTCAATATCACCTTTCAAAACAAGGCCAGTAGCTGATTGTGGAACAAACTTAACAATTGCTCATATACAAGTTCAAGTTGAAATAGAATAAAATTAAGTCCACAAGAGTCAAAATATGACCTTGATTATATCCCACCTGAATTTACAGATCACGTGAAGAATAAATTTGATGCATTAAACATCAAAGAAGAGAAGAATTGTGGGATGACATCAAGAACATCATATACAAGAAAAGCAAAAGGTCATTAAAAATAGAGGAAAAGAACGAAAGACCAAAATATCAGAAGAGATTTTGAAATTGCTCTTGAGTGGTGAGTAGCTAAAGTGAATGGAAGAAATGATGAAATAAATGAGCTGGACAGAATATTTCAAAGGGTTACTCAAGAAGACAATATAAAGTATTATAATGAAATGTAATAAAGACCTGGAGATGCAATATCAAGGGGGAAGAACACATTGAACATTTCTCCAGTTGAAAGAATTGAAGAAAAATTTCAAACCTTGAGTTACAATATTGAAGGATTCTATGGGCAAAACGGAAGCTCTGGTAGTGTAGTGCCTAAGGCATTTGACTACTAACCAGAAGGAAGACTGGAGGTTTAAACTTACCAGCCACTCCTCAAGAGGAAGACTGGGCAAACTACTTCCCTAGAGATACCAAGGAAAACCTTGGAGGGGTCACTGTGGTGGTTGTGTTTGTGTGTCAACTTGGCTGGGCCTGGTTGGGCTGGGCAGCTAGTGGTAGTTATTCCCCATGATGAGAATGACAATTAATTCCATGGTGGGATC
>NW_006922182.1:1302514-1312240 GCF_000298275.1 Orycteropus afer afer
CACCAATTTTCTGTCACTTTGTTGAAATGGTAGCTTATGTGTTGCTATAATGCTAGAAGTTGTGTCACAGGAATTTCAAATAGCAGCAGTTCAGCCATGGTGGACAGGTTTCAGCCATGTTTCCAAACTAAAACAGACTAGGAAGAAGGATGTGACCAGGTCTATGACTGAAAAAAAAAATAAATAAAATAATTGGTCACTGAAAACCTTATTATTAACATTGTATTATATAGTTTCAGAAGATGAGCCCTTCAGGTTGGAAGGTACTCAAAATATTTCTGGGGAATAATTACCTGCTCAATGTAGAGGCAACCTTCATGACATGGATGAAAAGCTGTTGGGACCTTGGCTTGCTGATGTGACATGATTCAAAATGGGACAAAACAGCTGCAAACATCCATTACAAATCACAATGTGTACTGTATAAAGTATGAATCTCAGAAAACTAGAAGTTATCATAAATGAAATGGAACACATAAAAGTAAATGTCATAGGCATTAGTGAGCTTAAATGGACTGGTTTTGGCCATTTTGAATGGGACAATCATATGGTCTTTTTTGCTGGAAATGACAAATTACAGAAAAATTGGGTCACATTCATCATCAAAAAGAACATTTCAAGACATATGGTAAAGTACAATGCTATCAGTGATAGGATAATTTCTATATTGCTGCAAGGAAGACCAGTTAATAATACCACTATTAGATTTACACACCAAGAACTAAAGTCAAAGATTGAGAAATTGAAGACTTTTACTAACTTCTGCAGTCTGAAATTGACCAAACATGCAATTGAGATGTATTGATGATTACTGGTTATTGGAATGTGAAAGTTGGAAACAAAAATGGACACTGATAGCTGGAAAATATGGCCTTTGTGATAGAAATGATGCCAGAGATCACATGATGGAATTTTTCAATAGCAACAACTTACTCATTGCAAGTAGCTTTTTTCAACAACATAAACACAATGGCTATACACATGGACATTACCAGATGAAATACACAGGAATGAAATCAACTACATCTGTGGAAAGAGGTGATGGAAATGTTCAATATCACCTTTCAAAACAAGGCCAGTAGCTGATTGTGGAACAAACTTAACAATTGCTCATATACAAGTTCAAGTTGAAATAGAATAAAATTAAGTCCACAAGAGTCAAAATATGACCTTGATTATATCCCACCTGAATTTACAGATCACGTGAAGAATAAATTTGATGCATTAAACATCAAAGAAGAGAAGAATTGTGGGATGACATCAAGAACATCATATACAAGAAAAGCAAAAGGTCATTAAAAATAGAGGAAAAGAACGAAAGACCAAAATATCAGAAGAGATTTTGAAATTGCTCTTGAGTGGTGAGTAGCTAAAGTGAATGGAAGAAATGATGAAATAAATGAGCTGGACAGAATATTTCAAAGGGTTACTCAAGAAGACAATATAAAGTATTATAATGAAATGTAATAAAGACCTGGAGATGCAATATCAAGGGGGAAGAACACATTGAACATTTCTCCAGTTGAAAGAATTGAAGAAAAATTTCAAACCTTGAGTTACAATATTGAAGGATTCTATGGGCAAAACGGAAGCTCTGGTAGTGTAGTGCCTAAGGCATTTGACTACTAACCAGAAGGAAGACTGGAGGTTTAAACTTACCAGCCACTCCTCAAGAGGAAGACTGGGCAAACTACTTCCCTAGAGATACCAAGGAAAACCTTGGAGGGGTCACTGTGGTGGTTGTGTTTGTGTGTCAACTTGGCTGGGCCTGGTTGGGCTGGGCAGCTAGTGGTAGTTATTCCCCATGATGAGAATGACAATTAATTCCATGGTGGGATCTACCACAAGCAGCTGAGTAGCTGCTTTGAGTATGTGGTCTGCTTCCTGTATATAAGAAGCAGCTTTGGGAATGGTCTCAAACTTATGGTACGCTTGGACCCTGCATGTAGCCATGCGATTGTTGAGAAGCCTGCCATGCTCTGCCGACCTTGAGAGTTAAAATGAGTTTAAATTAAGTGCCTGCCTTTTAATTTGGTATTATTAGGACTGTGCCTTTTTACTTGTCAACCTTGGGCTTGGCAGCCTCAGCAGCCAGCAGCTGTCCAAGTGAAGAAAAGCCTGTAGCTTCAGTGGGCTGGAAGCTGGAGGTAGAGCTGAAGCCCAAGGCTGAAGGGCTTTCACCCAGCCCCTAGAACTTAGCAGTTTGAACTTGGACTTAAAGCTTCCAAACTGTAATAGAATAAAATCCTGTTTGTGAAGGTCATCCCATTTGTGGTATATTCTTGTCAGAGTGGCACTAGGTAACCAGAACAGACACTATGGATCAGAACCAACTTGATGGCAGTGAGTTTCATTTTATGATAAAGAAGTAATGGTATGGAAGAAAGAAGTTCAATATTCTCTGAAAGTACTGGCAATCAAGGTTTCACAAATGGATGAAATATTCATTGTGGTATTTCAACAAATGGATGCAATGCTGGAAGCACTCACTCTTTATGGCAAGAAATTTGGAAGACAGCTACCTGGCCAACCTTCTGGAAGAGATTCATATTTGTGTCCATTTAAAACAAAGGTGATGCAATAGAATGTGGAAATTATTGAAAAATATTATTGATATCACATGCAAGTAAAATATCACTGGTAATTCAAAAACAGTAGTTAGCATTACATGGACAGGAACTGCCAGAAATTCAAGTGGGATTCAGAAGAAGATGTGGAATGATAGATATCATTGCAGATGTTAGATTGATCCTGGCTGAAAGAAAAGAATACTAGAAAGATGTTTCCCCATGTTTTGTTGACTATGCAAGGGCATTTGAGTATGTGGATCATAACCCGTTATGGATAACATTGCAAAGAATAGGAATTCTTGATAGTTAACTGTGCTCAAGAGGAACCTGTGCATGAACCAGGAGGTAGTCATTCCAACAGAACAAGGAGATATTGAATTGTTTTAAATTAGCAAACATGTGCATCATGGTTGTATCTGTGCACAATATTTATTCAATCTATATGGTAAGCACATAATCTGAGGAGCTGGAATGAAGAAGAACACAGCATCAGGATTGCAAGAAGACTCATTAACAGCCTGTGATATGCAGATGACACAATCTTACTTGCTGAAATTGAAGAGGACTTGAAGCACTTACTGATGAATTATGGATTACATCGCAACATACAACAAAAATACTCACAATTGGACCAAAAATCGACATCATGATAAATTGAGAAAAGTTTGAAATTGTCAGGGATTTATTTTATTTAGATCCACAATCAACCTTCGTGGTAATAGCATTCAAGAAGTCAGATGATGTATTGCACTGGACAAATCTGTTGCAAAAGACCTCTTTAAAGTGTTACAGAGTTAAGACGTCACTTTGAAGACTAAGGTGAGCCTCACCCAAGCCATTGTATTTTTAATTCCCTCATCTACATGTGACAGTTGAATAATGAATAAGGAAGACCACAGAAAATTTGATGAATTTGAATTGTGTTGGTGAAGAATATAGAATGTACCACAGACTTCTAGAAAAAGGAAAAAATCTGTCTTTCAGGAAGTGCAGCCAAAAATTCTTAGAAGCAAGAATTGCCAGACTTCATCTCTCATATTTTGGTCATGTTTTCAGAAGGGACCAGTCCTTGGAGAAGGTTATTGAGCTGTGTAAAGTAAAAGATCAGCAAAAAAGGGGAAGATCCTGAATGATATGGACTGACAGTGGCTACAATGAAGGGCTCAATCAATGCAAAGATTGAGAGGATGTGGCAGGATGCAGTGTTGTTTCACTGTGTTGTATATAGTGTCTCTATGAGTCAAAAATGGCTTGACAGAGCCAGCAATAACAACATGTCAATTATTATGTTATAAACTTTGAATCCTGTTAAATTATTCTGTTCATTTTTTTAGCAGGTAGTCAACTTTGGTGATGTTCAAACCACAGTTTCTGATCCAATGTCTGTTGCCGTAATTAGGACAGGAAAAATTAACAGGTTCTATCTCAGTGACAAATTCCATCATAATAGTGGGGAATGGAAGGTTGTTGGAGTTCATCCTTTGGAGGATGGATTGAGTCCTCATTGTTCTATCTCTTAAGCATTAACTTCACCATAAAGATTAAAAGGAAAATTGCTGCTGATATATAAGGTGGAGAAGTCACAATGTTTCTACCTACAGAGGTTACTGTCAGTGCCTTTGCAGCTGCGGTTGTGGGGTATTGTTTATCTACTTGCATTCACTTGGAGTGGGTCATGGAAAGTAAAACGATCTTTATCCCGCAGGATTATCACTTCCCACTCCACTGTTCAGAGAGAGTTGGCTATCTTAGATCTTTTCTTGTCTGTGCCTATTTATACTTTGAGATGTTGAACTACTTCAGATACCAGGCAGGACATACAAGAGACGAAAATAAAACAAAGCAAAATAAAACAAAACAAAAACAAAGATTTCTAGTCCTTTGAATTCTAATTTTCCTGCTATTTATTTATTTATCTATTGGTCTGCTCCTTTCTGTTTTTCAGAGTTCTTTGCTGGTCATGTATTTATTTCTTTGTAGTGCCTAAGGCACTTGACTGCTAACTCTGAGGAGTGGCTGGCTGTTTAAACCCACCAGTCACTCCTTGGAAAGACTGGGCAATCTACTTCTGTAGAGGCACCGCCTTGGAAACCCAAGGAAGGGTTGCTATGAGACAAATCAACTCCATGGCAGTAAGTTTTGTTTTGTTTTGTTTGTGTTTAGTGTTTTTAGTTTGAAGTGGGAGTGACAGTGTGAAATGTGCTTTCTCCAACTTGATGGAAAGTAGAACCTATCCATTGACTTCAAAATTTAGTAACCGATGCAATGTTTATTACTCTTATGTTTATTTTTATATTATCTCTTCTCTTTATTCTCATGGTCTTAATTATCTAAGTCCTCATTTAAAATACCACATTTAATTTTAATATTTATTTTTCATGGATTTTCATTTTACTGGATTCACATTCTTCCAAACCAGTGCCACAGTACTGATAAAAAAATAAACAAAACTTTTGCCATCAAGTCAATTTCAACTTATGGTGACCCCATGGGTGTCAGAGTATAATGGTGTTTCATAAGCTTTTCAATAGTTGATTTTTCAGAAGTAGATAGCCAGACCTTTCTTTTGAGGTTCCTTGGGATAGACTTAAGTTGTCAACTTTTCCTTTAGTTGTCCAATGTGCTGATCTTTTGCCTACCCAGGAACTCTACCATATGGGTAAGGCAAGTTTAGTCTGTCAAAAATTTGCTGCATAAAACAGCAATGACTCTTTATTCCCCACAGTTTAAATGTAAGTCCATAAACTAATGAAAGTTATTCATAATAATGAAGTACATGCTGGCATGATACCCATTCTATTCATGTGTTACACTCTAGTAGCCCAGAAATATCCATAAATTTTTAAAGTTCTTATCATTGCCATTGCATGTTAATTTGGGGCATAATATTACCTTTGCTTTATATGGCCTTCTTTGTTTGTTTGTTTGTTTGCCTAGTAAAGTTGTATTCATTTTTCAACATTGGCCACAAATTAGCATTTTTTAAATTTAAGTAGTAAACTCTGCCTGTATCATACTACTTTCTAGATTTTTAAACTGCTTGAACTATTTCTTAAGTAAATATTCTTAAAGCTATAATCAAAACCTGCAGTCAGGTATTGTCTTCTTTTGAGAGGTATCGTCTTTCATTGTTGTTGTTGTCGGCCCCGACTCATAGCGACCCCTCCTTGGGTTGCCAAGGTGGTATCACTACGGAAGTAGATTGCCCAACCTTCCTTCTGAGGAGTGGGAATTAATTATGTATTTTTTTCATTCTTCAATTACAAAAGATAGTATATTAAAGAAATATTGTGCATGTCTGTTTTTCTTTTGTTTTTATGTACTATATTGTAATGGAAAGAATTGTAGTTAATTTACACAGATATTCACATATAAAGTATAAATTCATATTTTATTTATTGTTGAAGCTCATAAATCCAAGGTATTTATAGTCATTTGTGTAACATTAGTACTTGTACATAGAAAGCATTAAAGATATATTTGTTGGAACTGAACTAAAAAATGAAAAATATAAGGGTAATTTTCCCTTAACAATATAAATGAATAAATGTAATTTTATTTGGATACCTTTTATCCCTCACTGGTTACAATTATGCTTGTATAAATGTAACTACTTACAAAACAGAAAATTACTCAAGATTGATTTTTTGTATATATTTTTTAATATGAAATCACTGTTTCTCAAAATGTACTGTATTGTTATTTTAACAGACATAGAATAAGAAATATAATTTTATTGTGCTTAGGAACTGGTATTATAGCAATATTTCAATTGATTAATCTAAACAATCATTTGAAGGATGATTTCTGATACTTGTATGTATTCACTTCCCTAAATATATCATACAAACAATTGAATTGTATTATTACTCCCACTAAATCTACAGGGACAGAAAATGTGCATTGAAAATCTGTTCTGAAATAGGGAAAAAAAAGACATAACTATTGATTCCATAGTCAATATTTCCAATACAGTGTAACTGTACAGGTTATAACTGCCATAAAGAAGACATTTACTTTGTGTGCAATGGTAATAAAAAAAAAAAACTGTCATTAACATTGTTTTACTTATATATGAAATTATTGCTATATTGCAAGCACTAACACTCTCTCACAATGTTTTCACTTTTTATAAATGAAATTGAAATACACATACAAGATATGTTTAATTTTTGCTTATATATACTTAGTCCTCGAGGACTAAGGTGTGCCTGACACAAACCATGACATTTTCAATCACCTCATACGCATGTGAGAGATGAACAATGAAAAAGGAAGACAGAAGAAGAATCAATGCTTTTGAGTTGTGGTACTGGCAAAGAATGCTGAAAGTACCACGGATTGCTAAAAGAACTAACAGATCTGTCCTGGAGGAAGTGCAGCTGGAATGCTCCTTGGAAGTAAGAATGACAAGATTTCCTCTCACCTACTTTGGTCATGTTGTCAGAAGGGATCATTCCCTGGAGAAGAATGTCATGCTTGGTGAGGTGGAGGGTCGACAGGAAGAGAGGAAGGCCCTCAATGAGATGGATTGACACAGTGGCTGAACTATGGGTTCAAGTATAGCAAAGATCATGGAGCTGGCATGGGACCAGGCAGTGTTTCGTTCTGCTGTGCATGGGGTCGCTATGAGTGAGACATGACTTGATGGCATCTAACAACACAAACATATATAGCTAATGCATTAATGTAAACCTAAACACACAAAATGTGCAGGATTATAGGTATTATGTGCACCCTTTAACATCTCTAAGCTTCAAAAAAAGATTTCAGAATTTTGTAAATCATAATTTATGTTTTCTATAGTGCCTAGTAAAATCCCCATTATGTTGAAATAAAAAAAAAAAGGTGAAACAAAAACTATCTCTTCTAAATATGAAAGCCACAGACAAGTGACTTATGTTAACATGAAAGATTAATTTAAAGGAAGACATGGCTTTCTGAAAATCTTTATTTACCATTTAAGAAATTAAATTTAGTAACATATAGCTTTCTAGAAGATATATTCTTATCCATTGTAGTTAGTAAGGCTAACTGAGGACATACTAAATAACACCACTGTCTATAGATCTCTGTTTTTTTCAGCCATGGTCATAAATAAGAAATCTGTGAATAAAATGATGTGGATACTTATAAAATGTACAGTTATTTTTATTTCACAGAGAATAAGGCAGTATATTCAGTGTTTTATTTTCTTGAAAATGAGCAGACATCATATTGCAATACCAAAAACCAAACCAAATTCACTGCCACCAAGTCAACTCTAACTCACAATGACCCTATAGTACAGAGTTATCTACATTTGAAATTGTGCATCTCTGAATTTTAGAAACAAGGAGGAAGCCAACATGGGGAAAAAGTAACATAGTTTTATCTGCAATAAAAATTTGGGCTTTATTTGACAAAGTTAGCATTTAAAAAAATAAAAATAAAAATCTCTATCTATGTGGGAACAGGTCATGTGGAAGAATTAATATTATTTGAATTAAGTTAAGAATTACATACTTCTTTAATTTGTGTGGGTGTGTGTGTGTGTGATTTGGGTGAAAGTTTACAGAGCAAATTCACTTTCTGTACAGCAGTTCACATACACTTTGTCTCATGATACAGACTACAGTTTACCCCAATGAAACAGCTCCCCTCTCACTTCTTCCCCATTTACCTCTTCCCCGTGTCCTTCCCTCCCACACACTCTTCCCCACCGAGCTTTCTCCCTGTGCAGAGACAGCCCTTCTATTCTCCCATGATTGATTTCCCCAAGGAGCGTATCTACCTAATGTAAATATTCAGCTCACATGCCTGTCTTTTTTTTTGGCTAGAAGCCATGGGATTGGGTTCAGTTCCAGACCTGAAAGGGACCCAGGGGCCATATTCTCAGAGGTTCCATCAGGCTCTATCAGATTACTAAACTTTTCTTTTTTAAATAATTCTGTGTTTTATTCCACACTGTTCTCCCACTCTGTCTAGGGACTCCTACATAAATCTCCCTCTGAGTGGTTGACAGTGGTAGCCAGGCACCATCTGGTTCTTCTGATCTCATAGTCATATAGGTTGAGGATCACATGGTCTAGCAGTCCCTTGGATTAATTGCTTCCACATGCCTTCAGGTTTTTTTCATTTTTGTTTGCTCTGGATGAGAAGAGACCCACCATTGCATCTAGATAGCCGACTGGAAGCTTTTATGATCCCAGTTGCTACTTGCCATAGTAGGATGTGGAATAATGATTTTGTGTAGTATGTTATGCCAATTGAACTTGATGTCCCCTGTGACTATGGTCCCAAGATCACAGGTCTAACTATTCACTCCCTCTGGGTAGCTGGGAGAGGACAAGAAATGACTACAACCTTATCACTTCTCAGATTTACTATATACCTGGGAATTCCTACAGAACATACAAGTGTATTTACACTTGTAGAAACATTGTTTGCCAACCTTATACACTGTCATGGGCACACTCCACTTGGCACAGACATACCTAATAGTTCAGCCTATCCACCTATCTGTCCACCCATATATCAATGTTTCCCTTCACTGACAATGCAGTACTGTATGGGCAAAAGGGTTCTTTGTGTCTGCAACTGCAATGCACCTCTCTATGTCTTCCTCTTCCTCAATGCTGCCATGCTGATCACTTGCATTTTGTACATCGCCCTTCTCTTCACACAAATCAATACTTGTCTCCACCTATCTAACATTGTTCCTTCCTCTTCCCTCCCACCCTCTTAACCAACAAAGAAAATTTCCTTCCATATATAAACTTTTCCTTGACTTTTACAATAACAGACTAATACAATATTTGCCTAGTGATGGACTTATTTCACTCAGCATGATGTTCT
Source organism: Orycteropus afer afer (assembly GCF_000298275.1). Classification (NCBI taxonomy): domain Eukaryota; kingdom Metazoa; phylum Chordata; class Mammalia; order Tubulidentata; family Orycteropodidae; genus Orycteropus; species Orycteropus afer. The sequence goes on from NW_006922182.1 coordinate 1,311,922, forward strand.
CCAAGCTCATCCAGGTTATGCAGTGTTTCGCCAATTCTACATTATTCTTTAGGGTTGCCTAGTATTCCATTGTGTGTATGTATCATAGTTTGGTTATCCATTCTTCTGTTGATGGGACCCTAGGTTGTCTTCATCTTTTTATTATTGTAAATAGTTCTGTGATGATCATGGGTGTGCATATGTCTGTTCTTGTCATGGCTTTCACTTCTTTAGGATATAAACCTAGTAATGGAAAGGCTGAGTCAAATGATATTTCTAATTCCAAATTTTTAAGGAATTTCCATACTGCTTTCCACAGTGGTTGTATCATTTGACAGTC
>NW_006922182.1:1314900-1315979 GCF_000298275.1 Orycteropus afer afer
AAATATTTTGATATATTGTGTTTTCATTCTCATTTGATCCAATTAATTTTTTAATTTCATTTTTTTATTTCTTCTATTACCTAGTCATTCTCAAGGAGGGTATTGTTCCATGTGTTAGCTCTTCTTCCACTGATCTTCCTATTGTTGATTTCTCATATTATAGCATTGTGATGCTTTGCAGTATTTCAATGTTTTTAAAATTATGAAAGCTTGCTTTATGGTCCAATATATGGTCTATCTTGGAGAATGTTCCATGTGCTCTGGAAAAGAATGTATATCGTGCTGTTGTTGGGTGAAGTGCTCTGTAGATGTCTTTAAGTTCAAGTTGGTGGATTGTATTGTTTAGCTCTTCTGCATCTTTGTTGAATTTCTTTCCAATTTTTCTTGCTTTCATTGAAAGTGGTGTACTAAATACTCCTACTAGGACTGTGGAGTCATCTATTTGCCTTTTCAATTCTGTTAAAATCTGATTTACATATGTGGGACTTTTTCCTTGGGACCATAGATATTTATTATGGTTATATCTTCTTGTTTAATTGATCCTTTAATCACTATATAATGTTCTTCATTGTGTCTCATATGGTGGTTTTTGTCTTAAAGTCAATTTGATCAGAAATTAATATTGCCAAGCCTACTCTTTTATGGTTGCCATTTGCTTGATATATCTTTTTCCAACCTTTGATTTTTAGTCTATTTTTGTCTTTGTCTTTAGGTATGTCTCTTGGAGACAGCATATCAATAGGTTATGTTTTCTTATCCAGTATGCAACTCTCCGTCACTTGAGTAATACATTTACTCCAAGTGGTGCACTTAATCCATTAACATTCAGTGTAATTATAGACAAGTATGAAATGGTTACTGTCATTTTGTTATGTTTTTTTCATGGTGTTCCTAGTATCTTTGTTCCATATAGTTTTCTCTGATGAACTCTTTATGTTTATGAATCATATTATCATTTTCTCTGTGGCGATTGTTTTAGTATTTACTAAATATTTGTTCTTGTCTTCTTTTTTATTGTGATATGATGGTTTATCATTTCTCTTTGATGTTAAAAACCCTGTGATTTATAATTTTCTCCC
>NW_006922182.1:1316434-1316971 GCF_000298275.1 Orycteropus afer afer
ATTCTACTCCTTTGCCCTTTCAATATGGTATATATTTCTGAAAATTTAGTATTAAACTTCTGCATTTCTATCTGTAGATTTTGTATCATTTCTAATTTTTCATTGATTAAGTCATTTTGTTCTTGTATGTTCATCTGAAATTGTTCTAGATTTTTCTCTGTGTTTTCTTTAAATTTTTCAGTGTTTAATTTGAGGTGTCTATCAATCCTTTGAAGATACCTAAGTATAATTCTTTTCAATTCCTTCTCAGGGAGTTTCAATGCTGTTTCTTCCTCAGGGATGTGTTCTGGGTCTGTATCATGGTCCCTTGTTTCTCTTGCTTTACCTTGCTTCTTTATGTGGACTGTGATGGTCTGTTGTCTCCCAGAGATATTATGACATTTTTGTATTTAGATCTCTGTTAACTTTCCAGTCATTTTGTCTGGAATGTCCTTGTGGTTCTTGGCAAGTGGTACCTATTTTTAGTCTCCACAATCTGAGAGAATGCTGTCACGTTATATATTCAAAACAGTCAAACTGCATGTAAATATTCAAATT
>NW_006922182.1:1317361-1324882 GCF_000298275.1 Orycteropus afer afer
TTCATAGCTCAAGGCTTCAGGATTATCTTCTGTATCTGGGTTTGTTGGTTATACTTTTCTTTGTTGAAGAGAGTCTGTGTAGTTTGCCTGTCTATTCCACCATCTTACTGGAACTTAGAACTTAAAAATTATATTTTTGAGTTTTGTGTGGAGGGAAAAAAAAAAAAAAAACATGTTCTGCAGTGAAAATTACAAAAATCATTACAAAGAAATTTTACCAAACATATTCTATTGCCTAATAAATCATATCAATATTTAATACAGTTTAAATAAAGACAAGATAGTTGGTTATAATGATGCTATCATTTCTGTAGTGTGAAACTCTTTTTCAAAGTGGTCATAAACAGCTAGTAGTATGAAAGCCAGTATTTGGTTGCTTAAACTTTGAAATACTCTGTACTCGTTGATTAATAGACACTGCTTGGATCTCTTGAGTCCCACCCCGTCTCTCTTAATGTCCAGTCCCCTACCTGATGGCCCCTATTCCTCTCATTATTCATCATCAAATGAGTTAACAGTTAGACTGTCAGAGTGCTCTTCTTACCTAGTACCTCTCTGACAGAAATATACCACAAATGGGATGGCTGTAACAAACAGGAATTAATCCTCTTACATTTCCGGAGGCTAGAAGTCTGAGTTCAAAGTGCCAGGTTCTAGAGGCTGTGTGAAAACCCCTTGACCTTGGGCTTCATTTCTGCCTCTTGTTCCCAGCCCACTGAACCTATATACATCTCTTCACTCAGGCAGCTACTGCCTGCTGAGGCTAACAAGCTCAAGGTCAACAAATAAAATGGCACAGTCCTGATGTTACCAAACCACATGGCAGACCATTAATTCAAATCCATGTTAAGTCCCAAGGTTCACAGAGCATGGCAGGCTGCTGAACAATCACATGGCTACATGCAGGGTCCAAGCATGCCATAAGCTAAAGACTATTCCCCAAGGCTTCTGCTTACATAACAGAAGCAGACCACTTTCCTTAAGGCAGCTACTCAGCTGCTCACAGTCAATTCCACCATTGAGTTGATTACCAGTCATATCATGGGGAACACTACATCCAGCTGCCTAGCCACTCAACCAGGTCCAGCCAAGTTGACACACAAATTCAACTGCCACACAGAGCACCACGTAGAAAATCACACAGAATTGATTCTAAATGCTTCAGAGACAATGCAGACATTCACTTCAAACCCCAGCTTTTGGAATACTCTCATTGGCTATCAAGGGAAATCTTAGAAACCCAACTTGTTTTCCAAATGCTCTCTCCTCTTGGCTTGAGATCAGTACTGGCATGGCAATATCCATAGACATCCATAGATGCTTCATCCATTCTGTAATTGTCCCAGAGAAAGCAGACCCAGATGACAGCAAAAGGAAAATATCTAACACTAAGCTTTCTTACATGTTTTGATTAAAACTACTGACTTTTCTTACTTACACAGATAATTTCTTTATTTTTAGATCATTTCTCCTGTTATGCTATAATCTTTACTTCCTCTTCATTCCAGTCATTTATTTTTATGCTCAATTCATTCTTTATTATTTGTTGTATATATATCTGCCTTCATTCTTGGATTTTCAACCTTTGTAAGATAGAAGAGCTTCTAACATGTTTCCAATGAGTCATATAGCACCTCCTAGATATTATATATAAAGAGGAATGGTGTGGCATTCTTCATTAAAAATAATCTTCCACAATATGTCCTGAAGTACAATGCTGTCAGTGATAGGGTGATATCCATATGCTTACAAGGAGTACCAGTTAATACTATTTTTATTCAAATTTACAAACTGACACCAAAGCCAAAGATGAGAAAATGGAAGATTTTTATCCACTTCTGCAGTCTGAAATTGACCAAACATGCAATAAAGATATGTTAATTATAACTGGAAAAGTCTGAAACAACAACAACAAAAAAAGATTCACCAGTAGTTGGAAAACATGGCCTTGGTAATAGAAATGACACTAGAGCTTGCAAGATACAATTTTGCAAGATCAAGGACTTATTCACTGCAAATACCTTTTTTAACAGCATGAATTACAGCTATACACATGGACTTCATCAGACAGAATACATAAGAATCAGATAGACTATATTTGTGGAAAGAGGTGATGGAGAAATTCAATATCTTCAGCCAAAACAAGGCCAGTAGCTGACTGTAGAATAGACCATCAACAATTTATATGCAAGTTCAACCTGAAGCTGAAGACAAATCAAGTTCATGAAAGCCAAAATATGACCATGATCACATCCCACCCGAATTTAGATAACATCTGAAGAATAGATTTGATACACTGAGCACCAATCACTGAAAACCAGATGAATCATGGTATGACATCAAGAACTTCATACATGAAGAAAGCAAAAGGTCATTAAAAAGACAGGAAAGGAAGAAAAGACTAAAGTGGATGTCAGAAGAGACTCTGAAACTTGCTCTTAAACATACAGTAGCTAAAGCAAATGGAAGAAATGGTAAGATAAAATAACTGAATAGATTTCAAAGAACAGCTCAAGAAGACAAAGTCAATAACTACAATGAAATATGCAAAGACCTCCAGTTAGACAACCAAAAGTAAAGAACACACTCTGCATTTCTCAAGCTGAAAGAACTAAGGAAAAAAATTCAAGCCTTTAGTTGCAATATTGAAGGATTTTATGTGAAAAATATTGAATGGTACAGGAAACACCAAAAGAAGATGGAAGTAATACACAGAGTCACTGTACCAAAAAGAAATTTTCAATGCTCATCCATTTTAGGACATGGCATATAATCAAAAACTGAAGGAATTGAAGGAAGAACTCAAAGCTACACTGAAGGAATTGGCAAAGAACAAGGCTCCAGGAATTGACAGAGTACCCAATGAGATGGTTCAACAAATGGATGCCATGCTGGAGGCATTCACTCATCTTTGCCAAGAAATTTGGAATACAGCTACCTGGCCAATTGACTGGAAAAGATCCATATTGTATCCAATCCAAAGAAAAGTGATCACACAGAATATGGAAATTATCGAACAGTATAATTAATATCACACAAATCTTCATGAAGATAATTCAAGAATGGTTGGAGCATTATATTGACAGAGAACTCCCAGAAATGCAAGTTAGATTCAGAAGAGGATGTGGAATAAGGAATATCATTGCTGATGCCAGATGGATCTTGGCTGAAAGCAAAGAATACCAAAAAATGTTCACTTGTGTTTTATTGACTATACAAAAACATTCAACTGTGTGGCTCATAACAAACTATGGATAACACTGAGAAGAATGGGTATTCCAGAACTCTTGATTGTGCTAACAAGGAAACTGTACAAAGGACAGGAGTCTGTTATTTGAACAAAAAAGGGAGATACTGCATGGTTTGAAATCAGGAAGGGAATGTGGCAGGGATGTATCTTTTCACCATATTATTCAATCTGTATGCTGAGCAAATAAAAAAGAACAAAGCATCAGGATTGGGGTTAGATTCATTAACAACATGTGATATGCAGATGGCACAACTTTATTTGCTGAAAGTGAAGGTGACTTGGAGCACTTACTGATAAATGTTAAAGAATACAGTCTGCAGTATGCCTTACACCTCAACATAAAGAAAACAAAAATTCTCACAACTGGATCAATAAGCAGCATTATGATAAGTGGAGAAAAGATTGAAGTTGTGACAGATTTCATATTACTTGATTCCACAATCAACACCCATGGAAGCAGCAGTCAAAAAATCAGATGACATATTGCATTGGGAAAATCTGCTGCAAAATACCTCTTTAAAGTGCTGAAGAACGAAGATGTCTCTTTGAAGATTAATTTGAACCTAACCCAAGCCAGGGTATTTTCAATCACTTCATATTTATGTGAAGTATAGACAATGAATAACTATGACCAAAGAAGAGTTGATGCTTTTGAGTTGTGGTGTTGGTGAAGAATAATGAAAATACCATGGACTTCCAGGAGAACTAACAAGTGCAGCCAGAATGCTCCTTGGAAGCAAGAATGGCCAGACTTCATCTCACCTACCTTTGGTCATGTTGTCAGAAGGGTCCATTCCCTAGAGAAAGATATCATATTTGGTAAAATAAAGAGTCAGCAAAAGGGGAAGTCTCTCAATGAGAAGTATTAACAGTGGCTGCAACAATGAGCTCAGGGAAAGCAAGGATTGTGAAGCTGGTGCAGAATGGTGCAGTGTTTCATTCTGTTGTACATAGAGTTGTGAGTTGGAGCTGATTTGATGGCAACTAACAACAACAGATGTTCAGCATAGGATTCGAAGATGAGTGAATCAACAAAGTAATTGAGCTATTGTGTCATTAGTAGGAGACACATACAATGTCTCTTCTTTAAATATTCAAATTTTAAAAATTGTAATTTAATTCTTGTAGAGTTGGTCTTCCATATGATGCTAATTTTGACCAAGACAAGCATAAGGATGTAATTTGTAAACATATCATTCATTATCACATTATATTGAGAGTAATTCAATAATGTGACAAGTGTTTCCCACCTTCCTCAGGATCTAGATGATTTTTATCAGTTAAAACTGCATTCATAAAACAGAACATAATATCAAGGGACAGACTAAAGAGAGAAACATACCAGAAATGATGAATCTTGTTAATTGAACTTCATTTTCATCCTTCTATTCTACAATCAAATTATAGAATTTGGTTACTAGTTCAAAAAAACTATACATATAAAATTTGTATGATACACATGAAAATGACTGCAATTAAGTCTTTTGCTATATTCAGTAATGATCTACATTTTTTCCCCATGTATTATATGTATTCTTTGTAACTGAATCTACTGTGACCATAAATAAAATACAAGAACTTTTTCTTTATATTTACATATATGTAAAGTGTCATCAACATTTAGACAATTTTTAAAATTTTGACCATTTTTACAGTGCCATGATTTACCCAGCTATATATTTGTGTGTTACTGCAAATGTTGACTAAGCACTTGGCTTCTAAATGAAAGATCTGTGATCTTAACACACCAGATGCTTCATGGGAGAATTATGTGGCTGTGTGATTCAATGAAGATCACAGTCTTGGACACACTATGAGGCAATTCTACTATGTCCTATATGGTTGTTGTGAGACAGAATCAACTTGAACTCAACGTGAAGACAAGGGGTTTTATTTTGTTTGGAGATATACATACATATATATATGTATATGTATATATATATATATATATATATGTAATATGCATATAAATTTTATGTAGTGCATAATTCTGCCTTTTATTACAAATAGTGCATTCAGGTAAATAGCGTGCACACACACACACACACGCACATATTTAGCAGAAATGGCAAATTATGTTAAATACGTCTAACATAGAATATCCATGCAAACATTTTGCATGTCTCTTGGCAGTTGCAGAAGTGAATTTTGGCCTCATTCACCCTCAATTAATGTTCCAAAACAAGTTTCTTTTGATCATATTTGTATAATAATGGTATAAGTTACAGTCAAGAAGTCACGGATAGAGTTTGGTAGTACCCTGGTGTTCAGAAAATAAACAACCGAAACAGTGACTTTGCTCTGGAACAGTTCACAGCTGGGTCTGAAACCAGTGGAGTGCCATGTAGCTGATCTGCACGCAAGTATGTTGCACTGGAGATGGACACAAGTTCAGGCAGAGTGCTGAGTTTGGGGATGGCACAGCTTCAGCACAATGTGGTCCCCTTGCAGGCATGGCCATTGTCAGCATGCCCAGGTCCTCTGGTGCTAGTCCCACAGGAAACTAGGTAGAAGGATGGTGTAGGTGTGTCCCAGCCCTCAGAGTCCCTGGCTGACCAGTCAGACCAGCCTTGTCCAAGAAAGGGATATTCACCATTTTGTGCCCTCCTCCTCACATCCCTGTTACATCAGTGTGGTAGTTAAATTTGTATATCAACTTTGCTGGGCCTGGTTGAGTATTGGGGCAGCGGAGGTAGTTATTCCCCATGATGAGACTGGCAATCAACTACATGGTGATAGATAGTCTCTACCTTATGGAACTTTGAACACTTCATGTAGCTGTGTCATTGTTCAGCAGCATGCCATGCTCTGCCCACCCTGGGACTTACAATGGACTTGAATGAATGGCTTGCTGTGTGGTTTGGTAATGTTGGGACTGTGCCTTTTTACTTGCCAAATTGGGCTTGGCAACCTCAGCAGCCAGCAGCTGTCTGAGTGAAGAAAAGCCTCTAGCTTCAGTGGGCCAGGAGCTGGAGACAGAGCTGAAGCCCAAGGCTGAGGGGATTTCACCCAGCCCCTAGAGCCTGGCACTTTGAACTCAGACTTAAACCTCCAAATTGTAAGAATAAACTGTTTGTGACGGTCATCCTATTTGTGGTATATTCTTATCAGAGTGGCACTAAGTAACCAGAACAATCAGTGAGGATGAAAGTTTCAAAGGGACCAAATGCATAGGCCTTCTACTCAGATGGCTGGGCAAAAATGCACACAGTTGCAGTGTGCTGTTGTCACTGCTCTGAGTGGTCTCCGAAGTCCTGGTTGCACAGACCCATACATCTGCTAAGCAGCATTTGGACACTCTGTCAATTTCTTTCTGCATTCCAGAAAGCAGTTTGTAGAGTAGGGAAAGGCTCATTCAGGAAGAAGTGCTGTTTTAGAAATTCGAAAGAAGGCTGGTGAAGGACTGCTGCTGGAAACCAAATTTCTCTGTCAGCAGGCACCAAGACCAAGACTTAAATCCATTGGACATAAAAAAAATAAACCTTGGAATTGAAGTCATCAATATGGAATAACATTGATATAACACATTTTTGAAAATAGCACGCAGAAATTGAGCAGTTTGCCAAAACTGTATAAAAACTATGTTATTTGCTTAAAAGTGTGGTATCTCACTCTGTATATGCATTACATGTCTACATTATATATAAAATATATATGAAATTTTGTAGCTAATTCCAATTCCTGAAATTATAAGGATTTTCTTAGGTTGTCTAGAGAAGCAGAACCAATGAGATATAGAGAGGAGAGAGATTTTAAGGAATTAAATAATTGTAGGGTTTGGGAAGTCTAAATCTGTAGGTCAGGCAATAGCTAGAATTTCTGGCAGTCTCACATCCCAAAATGGTAGGTCAAGTGATAGGGGAATGAAAGACATTCTGGCAGGATCTTGATCTAGAGCCCAGAGGCAAAATTCTCTCTTAAGAAATCTCACATTTTGCTGTTAAGGCCTGCTACTGACTGGTTGAGTTTCATCCATATTATGAAGGTGATCTGCTTTACTTAAAAGCAAATTTACTTAAATTCTGATCACATATAAATATTTTATAACTGCATCTAGATTACTTTTTGATTAAACAACTATGAAATAAAATAACTACAAACCATAACAGACCATGTTGATGCATAAAGGTAACCAAGGGGAATATGCTTTACCTCCATCAATAGGTATTTGTGTAATTTTGATGAAGTATAAAAGAATATCTGGACAAAATATTTCTACTATCAATATATATATCATACTCAAATTCTATATATTTCATAAATTAATATAT
>NW_006922182.1:1324982-1326603 GCF_000298275.1 Orycteropus afer afer
TATCTGCCCAGATGTAGCTTACATCTAGTGAGTTTCTTGCTATGTATGACTCTCCATTCAACTTAACTATTCAAAATCTATTTACTAAAGATTATGTCAGATTTTGGAGGTCGAGCAGGGAACAAAGCAATATATGGCTAACCTCATGAATTTATAGTGTGAGAGTAAAACAAAAGCAAACTCACTGCCATCGTGTTGACTCTAGCTCATAGTGACACCTCTTGGGTTTCCAAGGCAGTAAATCTTTACAGAAATAGATTGCTCTATCTTCTTTCTGCAGAGAGGCTACTGGATTTAGAATCCCCAGTCTTCTGGTTAACAGTCAAATGCCATAGACACTGCAGCACCAGAGCTCTTAGTGTGAGAATAGGAGACATAAAGTAAATGAGTAAAGTAGGTACCTGTGTTTATTGACTATGAAAAGTATTGAGTGGTGTAAATCACAATAAATTATGGATAATATTTCAAAGAATGGGAATTCCAGAGCATCTGATTGTGCTCATGAGGAATTTGTACACAGACCAAGAGGCAGTAGTTCAAATAGAAGAAGAGGATACCATGTGTTTTAAAATCAGGAAAGATATGTAAGTGTTGTACAATTTCACCATACGTATTCATTCTGTGTGATGAGCAAAAAATCCAAGAAGTTGGACTATCTTAAGAAGAGTGTGACACCACGATTGTAGGAATAACTATTAACATCCTGTTATATGCAGATGAAACAAGCTTGGTTGCTGAAAATGAAGAAGATTTGAAGTATTTACTGATGAAGATCAAAGACTGCAGTCTTCAATATGGATTATACCTAAAAAAAAAAAAAAAAAAATCACAATTAAACCAGTAAACAACATCATGATAAAAGGAGATAATGTTGAAGTTGTTAGCAGTGATTTGACTGTATTGGATCCACAATCAATGTTCAAGGACGCATCAGTCAAGAATCAAATGATGCTTTTCACTGGTCGAATCTGCCACAAAGATATCTCTGTAAAGTGTTAAAAAGGGAGAGAAAATACATGAATAGTTAATAGAAAGATGTTGATATGGGTGAGAAAAAAGCAATGTAACAAAAGCATGTGGTTAACCCAATATCGTTAAAGAAAAGAAAGATATGGAGATATATGCAAGAGGTACAGACAATAAAGGTAAATACTATTGGACATAAAATACTGAATTATCAGTAATAGCAAGTACTAATCTATGGGTGGATGCATCGGTAGACAAACAAAAAGACCAGGTATGGAGAGATGAATGGGAATGTACTAATAACCATACATAGGTTTGACAGATGACATAACTACATATGTACACGTATGTGCTATAAAAATGTCCATATGCCATATACATCTAACAGGGGGCAAGTTAAGATAACTTCTTAGACACAACTAAGCACCTTTAAGGAGTAAATCACTGGGCCTGTGGTCTGAGGACTATGGTTGCAGGGAATATCAAGTTCAATTGGCCCAACACAGTACAAAAAATAAGAAAACTGAGATGTGAGTTTACATCTTGCTTCCTTGAATAGTGACGGGTATCTTAAAACCTTGTGAGTGACCACGTAAGAAATAACTATTGGTCTCTCCTCACTTAGAGCAAAGAAGAGTGAAAAAAAAAAAAAAAA
>NW_006922182.1:1326988-1332853 GCF_000298275.1 Orycteropus afer afer
TCATGACATTGGTAATTAACTCCATGGTGAAATCTATTGGAACAGCTGAGTATCTTCTTTAGAGATAAGGGACTTTCACCCAGCCCCTAGAGCCTGGCACTTTGAACTTGAACTTCTAGCCTCCATAGTTGTAAGAGAATAAATTCCTGTTTGTTAAAGCCATCCCATTTGTGGTATATTCCTGTCAGAGCAGCACCAGGTAAACAAAATGGGAGCAAAAGTTTACAAAAAAATCCATTAAAAAAAAAAAGTTTACTAGTTGGAGAGAGACTGGTGAAATCCCCAGGACTTGGCCCTGAGTCATTCTTCGGGTGTCAAATTGAACTCACTCCTGTGGCTTAACCCTTAACCAATCAATAGACAAGGCTTTTACATGAACAATTACGCCATGGTGGTGCATTCCTTAGGGCAGTCAATCATAGGAGATCAGAATAACAGTACCGGCACAGCGAGACATATAGGGAGGCAGGAATATATAGTCAAGAAGGACACAGGGAAAGGTAACCACAGGGAAGAAGTAGGAGAACTGTTACACTGCATGAATGTCATCAGTGTCACAAAACACAATATGAATGAACTGTCGAATGTAAAATGAATCTGCTTTTAAAACTTCACCTAAATCACAATAAAAAGTAAAATAATGTGTTAAGAAGCAAAGCTGTTACTTTGAAGACTAAGATACACCTGATCAAAGACTTGTTATTTTCAATTACCTCATATGCATATGATAGCTGGACAATGAATAAAGAAGACTGAAGAAGAGTTGATGGCTTTGAATTATGGTGTTGGTGAAGAATAATGAATATACTATGAAGTTACAGAAGTACACACAAATCTTTTATGGAAGAAGTACACCCAGAATACTCCTTAGAAGTAAGGATGGCTAAATTTCATCTCTACTACTTTGGACATATTATCAGGAGGTATTAGTTCCTGGAGAAGGACATCATGCTGGATAAAGTAGAGGGTCTACAAAAAAAATAAAGTCCTTCAACAATACGGATTCACCCAGTGGCCGCAACAATGGGCTCAAACATATGAAAAATTATAAGGAAGGCACAGTACCAGGCAGTTTCTCATTCTGTTGTACATAGGATCTCTGTGAGTTGGAAATTACTCAACAGCATGTAACAACAACATTTAAATAGTCATAAACGTTATGGGAAAAGTATGAGAGCAAGTAGTATGAACTGTACCAGGAATTTTTATTTTTATTTGGCATACGAGGTCTCAATGGTCTTGTGGAACATGAGCAAAAATGGAAAGAAATGCAACAAGGATTCATGGATAGTGGAGCCAATGTTGTTGTTGTTGTTGTTATGTGCCATCGAGTCAGCCCCGACTCATAGCGACCCCTCCTTGGGTTTCCGAGGCAGTATCACTATGGAAGTAGGATTGCCCATCTTCCTTCCGAGGAGTGGCTGGTGGGTTTGAACCGCCAGCCTTCTGGTTAGCAGTCAAGTGCTTTAGCCACTATGCTACCAGAGCTCCTATAGTGGAGCCAATAGGTAGTACAAATACCTTAAGGCAAGGGAATCCAGGGGTATTGATAGGTAAACCAGCAAGGAGGTCAGAGTGAGTAGAAATGGATGAGCAAGGGATAAACTAGTAGAAAATCATGTAAAATAAATAAAGTAGCCCTTCATATCTAGGCTTTAAAGGTTATTGTATAGATTTTATTTTACTGTGAGTAAAATGTGGTGCTATGAGAGCATTAATAGAGATGAAGTATCAAAGTATGACATATGTTTTGAAAAGGATAACTTTAGCAGCTTTACTATCAATACACTTCAGGGGAAAAAAAATCTTTTAACCTAGAAGGCCAGTGAGCAAGTTATATAATTATCCAGGTAAAAGATGATTACAGTTTTTGCCAGAATGGAAGCAGTGATGATATTATATGTGGGTTCATTCTATTATATTTTAAAGGAAGAGACAATCAGATTGATTGATACATTGAATGTATGATGTGAATGAATATGAAGATGAAGATAATTTTAATCTTGAATGAAGGAGTTACCACTAACTAAGATGGGGAATATGAATGGTGGAACAGGTTGAGGTGATCACTGGAATTTACATCTGGATGTGCTGATTTTGAGAAATCCAAAGTGAAGATACTGAATTTGTGGTTGCCTAGATTTGAAAGCAGAATTATGTACCTACAATATTTATTTCCAAGTTGGATAATGTGTTAGGCTGAGTTCTCTAGAGAAGTAAAACCAGTAAAGCTTATATATACGTATAGAGAAAGATAAATTTATTTAGGAAAACGGCTCACACACTTATGTTGTTGTTGTTGTTGTTATGTGCCATCAAGTTCCACTTATAGATGCTGCCAAGCCCCAAGATCTTGGATCAAACATCAAGGTGGAGGCTTTTCCAAACTCATGCAGCTGCAGGGGCTGATGAGCCAAGGTTGGCAGGCAGTATACTGGCTGTTGACTCCAATGAACGACAAATCCAAGGTCTCCAGGCCAAATGGTGGATTGTTCACTCATGGACAGTTGTAGGCAGTACAACAGGATCATGATTCACAGAAGACTGTCTCTTTTCCCAGGATGTCCATAAATATACTGGAAGCAGGCCACACCCTTAGGGAAACTCCCTTTCAATGGATTGGCTGCTCAAAACATGTACATCTGATCCCATCATGGGAATAAGCCACATCACAACTGATTAAACCACATGGAATTGTGGTCCATCCAAGGAGACACACACAGTCAACTATCATAATCCATTCTTTGTCAATTTGGCAGTTGTACACATCTTCTTAAGTATATATATTCTCTAAATAAAGACAATCATAAAGTCATATTTGCACCTAACATGATACACTAAGAAGCGTACAACTGAAATGTGTTAACCTTATTTACATTTCACAGTTCATAACAGAAGGAAACAAAAATATTTGATGCATATATACAATGAAAAATATAACAAACACAGTCCTCATTTCTGAAACTGGTCACATGGTCATAGCTGATACTCAGAACTACTATCTTCTTCCACCCATTCCAAATTCCCCTTGCCCTCAGGAAGCACCTCAGCTGGTCATGGTTCTTTGCCTGGTGGGGTGACCCAAACCTTCTTTCCAGAGGGCATGGGCCATTAGTGGTCATATCAAAACTGGGTTGCTATAGTTTTCCATTGACTTTAATCACAGGGCATGGTAGTACTAAGAGATGTCCTAAAGAATCTCCTGTATTCCAGTCATATTCTTCTTTACCTCCATTATTTAACATCAATCGAATTTCCCCTTGGTAATCAGAATCTTTCACACCAGATAGTACAGTAACTCCCTTCTTTGCCTGTTGATCCAGAAGCAAGAGAAAGCCAAATTGTTCGGGTGGCATTCTAACTTCCAGTTCGATGCAATCAGTATCATGTCTCCAGGTGGGAGAGTTCCTCCCTTTGGGACTGCCAAAGAGGCAAGGAGGCCGCATCTTCTGACCTTCTCTAACTGGACAAGAGGAAGATAGAATCACCATCAGCCGAAGGCTTGTATCTGAGAGGCCAGACATGCTGCCCCCCTCCAGCCCTTTCACCAAAGCTGACACCAACTGTTCCTCCTGCAACACTCACCACTTTTCTGTGGGGTTCAAGAATCCACTGCAGTGGCCACACAGAACTCACAGATTATGGGGTTTATTACAGAAGCAGCAGGCTACAATTCAAATTCAGGAAAAACACTCAGTTTCTGTCAGCCTGCTGTCTGTCTGCCAGCAGTCTCTCAAAGTCTCTCTCCCAAAAGTGCATGTTTCTCAGTGTCTCTCTCAGCAATGCATGTCTCTTGTGTCTCTTTCCCAGCAGCTTATGTTTCTCAGGAGTGCATGTCTCTCAGGAGTGCGTTTCTCTCGGGATTGCTTTCTCTCAGCAGCGTGTCCTTTTCAGCCAGTAGTCAGAAAGAGTTCTGCCTCTGGGAGGCCTCCTTTTGAGCCTGGCAGAGTGGCCAAACGAGCCAATTATAACATAAGAATTCTAAGCACCTGAGAGAGAGCAAACTTCCCAGAACATTGCATTGTGCCATGCCCAACAGAAATATCCCAGGTGGATAACTTTAACAATTAGGATCTCCTAAGTTGCTCACAGCAAATTTCACCATGGAGTTTACAAAGACTTATGGCTAGAAAATCCATACCAGGTAATTTATTACACTGAAGGGATGAAGGTCTCCAGACCCACAAAGCATAAGGTAGCAGGAACAGGAAGCAAACATTTTTTTGAGTGGGTCACTAGGGGTAATAGTGAGTGGTATCACTTCTGTTTCCATCCCTTGATTCCTGGACCCATGAATCCTGGCTATTGGAGACACAGCAACATATATTGGACACTGGTTTAGAGCATATACAGCCTCCTGGAGAACATTGCCCCAACCCTTCAAGATATTGCCACCTAACTGGCACAATAATTGTGTTTTCAGTAGGCCATTACATCATTCTATCAAGCAAGCTGCTTCTGGATGATGGGGAACATGGTAAGACTAGTGAATTCTATGAGTATAGGCCCATTGTCGCACTTCATTTGCTGTGAAGAGAGTTTCTTGATCTGAAACAAAGCTGTGAGGGATACCATGATGGATAAGGCATTTTGAAGTCCACAAATGGTAGTCTTGGCAGAAGCATTGCATGCAGAGAAGGTGAATACATATCCAGAATCAGTATCTATTCCAGTAAGAACAAAACACTATCCTTTCCATGATGGAAGTGGTCCAATGTAATCAACCTGCTGCCAGGTTGCTAGCTGATCACTCCAAGGAATGGTTCCATATAGCAGACTCAGTGTTGGTCTCTGTTGCTAGGAGATTGGGCACTCAGCAGTGGTGGTAGCCAAATCAACCTTGGTAAGTGGGAGTCCATATTGCGGAGCCCTTGCATAATCTCCATCACTGCCACCATGGCCACTTTGTACACTGAGCAATGTAATGGGTTCTTCCCTCAAGGGGATCTGACCTTCCCTTCATTCAAGGCATTGTGGGTCTGTAAACTAACCCAAGTCTGGGAATTGATTGAGAGTCCATGACTTTGCCATTTCTTCTCCCATGCAAAAGAGAATAAGAGGGAGTGGTCAGTAAGAAAGTTGGAAAAGCAGGAGAATGTGGATTCCTAGAAGCCTGGGGAAAAAAAGTGTTGCAAGAAGAGTAATAAGGAGTTCCGGCAAGATGGCGGACTAGGCAGAAAGACTGCACAGAGCTTCTTCAACAAAGAAAAGGGGAACCAATTAACATGACACAGAAGATAATCCTGGATCCCTGAGCCTTGAAGGGAAGGATATAGAAGTGGGCTAAACCCCAACTAGCAGAAGAATTTGTGTGAAAATACCGAAAAAGGAGACATACAGAGCTGAGGTCTGGCAGCGATCATGAGGGATCCTGACGGCACAGACAGCTTGGAGATTCCGGAGTGCTGGTAGGACTTAAGAATTAACCTAAAAATCACCCTTTTAGCCAGGGACTGCACGGAGGACTGTGCACGGTGGCTGGGGAAAAAAAGGAGAAGGTGAAGAGAAAGGTGGGCTGAGCTATGGACTTTTGCTGGTCCGAAAGATGCCGACAATTTGAAGGTTTAAAAAGCGGCTTGAATATTTTGGATATTTAAAGAGACAGTGCTCTCGCAGATTCCTGGGGCTTAAGAACATGTTCTGCTTTCCAACAACCCCAAGGACACTCAGGACCTGCAAGACTGACAGGTTTTTTTGAAGGTTATTCAATTGTAATTTGTGTCTAATTGAGTGGGAAACAATAATAGTCCCCCTACGATACAACTACACCCACACTTCCTGCAACTTCACTTACTGACGAAAGCCACTACCTCCTTATCCACCAATGGGCCAATGATAAAAAATGACCAAGAAGAGCCGAGATCA
>NW_006922182.1:1334297-1334767 GCF_000298275.1 Orycteropus afer afer
AACAACAATATATAGCATAAATAGATTATACAATAGCCAAAAGATAGACGCAATCTAGGTGTCCATCAACTGAGGAATGGATAACCAAACTATGGTACACACACACAATAGAATACTATGCAACCTTAAAGAATGATATAGAAATTGCAAAACACCACATAACATGGATGAACTTGGAGGACATTATGCTGAGTGAAATAAGTCAATCACAAAAGGACAAATATTGTATGAGTCCATTATTGTAAAAGTTAAGGAAAAGTTTATCTATGGAAGGAAATTTTCTTTGTTGGTTACCAGGGGTTGGAGGGGAGGGGAGGGAACGCGGTTAGATAAATAGAGATAAATATTGATTTGGGTGAAGAGAAGGGCAATGTACCAAAGGTGAGTGGCCAATATGGCAGCATTGAGGATGAGAAAGACATAGAGAGGTACATGGGAAGTACAGACAACAAATATGAACCCTTTTGCAT
>NW_006922182.1:1335452-1337054 GCF_000298275.1 Orycteropus afer afer
GGGGGGGGGACCAGGTTTGCTTGTCTGATAGAGCCTGGTGGAACCACTGAGACTATGGTCCCTAGCTGCCCTTTAGGTCTGGAATTGAACCCACACCTGTGGTTTCCAGCAAAACAGAAGTAAGGCATATGAGTTGAACACCTGAGGTAGATACACTCCTTGGAGAGAATAATCATTGAGAGAGTAGGGCTGCCTATGCACAGAGAGACAGCTTAAGGGGCAGGAGTCCATGGAGGGATGGACACTGGGAAGAGGTAACTATGGGGAGGAAGTGGGAGGGGATCTCTTTCATTGTGGTAAACTGTGGTCAATATCATGAGATAAAGTATATGTAAAACGCTGTATGGAAAGTGAATTTACTCTGTAAATCTTCATCCAAATCAAAATTAAAAAAAAAAAAAAAGTTAAAAATAAAAGAATAAATGTAAAAAAAAAAAGAAGAGTAATAAAATATTAAAAGATGTTGTGGAGAAGAGCTGTATGAGATCCATAAACAGATCACTGAATTTGGCATATAGAAATCAGTTCAGACTTTGACAGAGCAGGGAACATGGAGGAGGACTGATAATCACAAATACTAATAGTGAAATGGTTTAGGAGGGGATTTAAGAAAAGAGTAAATTAATACTTTTTAAGGTTTTGATAAATGGCAGATCTTTCTTCATAATTTCTTACTCTTAGTAATAATAATAATAAGTCCTCTACAGATGTTTACAAAATGGGGGGTGGGTGTGGATAAGAAACACATACAAGCCTGGGAACTCTGGCAAGATGGTGGAATAGGCAAATAAACTACACAGATCCACTGCAACAAAGCAATGGGAAATAAATTGAAACTAATACTGAAGACTGTCCTGGAACATTGAGCTTTGAAGGGAAGGATAAGGAAGTGGATTAAATACCAACTAGTTGAAGGACCTGAATGAAACATGGATTGAAGAAACAAACAGAGCGGAGGTCTGCCAGCTATCTTGGGGGCGCAGCCATTTAAAATATTTCCTGATAGCTGCAAGAGCAAGAACTGCACTGCTGTCTTACAACCAGAAAGGAAAATGGGAAGGAAGGAGACAAATAGACCTTTGGACTGCCGGTAGCTGTGCTGAGGGCCCAGCCATTTTGAATGTTTGCAGGCAGAGAGTGTGTCCATTTTGGATGTATGTCAGTGGAGTTTGTCCCTAGACAAGGACATAAGAGTGGACTCCACTTGCCAGGGACAGCACAAGTGAACTCAAAAGAGGCTGAGGACTGAACAGGTACAATATTCCCTTTGCTAATTTTATATCCCATAATGTCTTGGTGAACAGGGGTATGGCCATTCCCCACCTTCACCCCCCTTTGCACAAGCAGGAATTCCATCCTGGTCTGTGCCCTGACAGAGCCTGGATGATGTGCCCCACCCCCCACAATTTTGTTTTTGTTTTAAACTATTCTTTTTATCTTCCTCCTTTCTTTCCTTCTTTCTTTCCTCCTTTCTTCCTCCTTTCCTTCTTCCTTCCTTCCTTCTTTTCTTTCTTTCTTCTTTTCTTTCTTTCTTCCTTTCTTCCTTTCTACCTTTCTACCTTTCTTTCTTTCTCTTTCTTTCTTTCCTTCGTTCTTTCCTTT
>NW_006922182.1:1337578-1338620 GCF_000298275.1 Orycteropus afer afer
AAGAGCTTCCACTTGCTTTTGCACCAATGATACATAGCTGCCAATACTAGCTCAACTTAACCTCCACTGGTCTTTATGGACAGGTAACAGAGATCTGTGCACAAACTCTCATTCTCTGTCACACTCACCAGAAGACAGGTGATGAGTGTCTAAATGATAACAACTAGCAAACAGAGCAGTACAATAACCTGTTCACACAGATATATCAAAACAAAACAAAGGGAAAAAAATCATGCATTTTCAAACACCAATGTAAAACTAAAAATTAAATATAAATAAACAACACCACAATTAGAAATTGTGACAACAGACCATCACAGTTCACACAGAAATGCAAGATAAAGTAGTTGAAACAAGGGACATGAACCCAAAAATATGTATATGGGATAGGAACTCAAAAACCATCCCTGAGGAAGAAGCATTGTTGGAATTTCCTGATAAAGAATTCAGAAGAATTATATTTGGATACCTTTGATAGATTGAGAGAAAGGTTAAAGAAAACACTGACAAGATTAAGGAAAACACAGACAAAACTGTAGAATAATTTAGGAATACAATATAAGAACCAATTGACAAAATATCAGAAACAATTGAAAAAGTAATAAAAAGATTTACACTGAGATTTCAGAAATAAATAAAACATTGAATGGGCAAAGGAGTTGCATTGAATCAATAGAAGACAAAATTAATGAGATTGAAAACAAATACCTCAACACTCCTTTGCTAAGAGATTAATCATACAAAAGATCAAAACAAAATTAAGAAAGCCTGAGATTCATGTGGGATACCATCAAGACAAATGACCCATGTGTAATCAGAATTCCAGAATAGGAAGACACAGACAAAAACACAGAAAAAAAATTGTCAGAGATCTGTTAAAAGAGAATATCCCTAATATGATGAAAGACAAAAATATATCCATTTAAGAAATTCAACAAATCCCAAATAGGACAGACCCCAAAAGAAAATCACCAAGACACATCATTATCAAACTCACCAAAATCAATGTCCAAGAAAGAATACCGAAAGCCCCACAAAAAAA
>NW_006922182.1:1341667-1342752 GCF_000298275.1 Orycteropus afer afer
CCAACCTTCCTTCCGAGGAGTGGCTGGTGGGTTTGAACCGCCAGCCTTCTGGTTAGCAGTCAAGTGCTTTAGCCACTATGCTACCAGAGTTCCTATGAGGATTTTAGTTTTCTTTATATTGAGGAGTAATCCATAATGCAGTCTATAGTCTTTAATCTTCATCAGTAAGGCTTCAAGTCATCCTCACTTTCAGCAAGCAAAGTTGTGTCATCTGCATAGTGCAGATTGTTAATATGTCTTCCTCCTATCCCATGCCACATTCTTCTTCATATAGTCCAGCTTCTCGGTTTATTTGCTCATCATACAAGTTGAATAAGCATGGTGAAAGGATACAACCTTGATGCACTTCCTTCTTGATTTTGAACCATGCAGTATCCTCTTGTTCTTTTGAGATGACAGTCTCTTCGTCTGTGTACAGGTTCCTCATGAATACAACCAAGTGTTCTGGAATTCCCATTCTTCTCAATGTTACCCATAATTTGCTATGATCCACACAATCAAATGCTTTGGCATAGTCAATAAAACATAAGTAAACATGTTTCCAGTATTCTTTGCTTTGAGCCAAGATCCATCTGACATCAACAATGATATCTGTTGCTCTGCATCCTCTTCTGAATCCAGCTTGCATTTATGGAAGCTCTCTGTCAAACGGTCTGCAACCGTTTTTGAATTATTTTCAGTAAGATTTTATTTGCATGTGATATTAATGATATTGTTTGATAATTTCCATATTCTGGGGAAATCACTTTTTTTTGCAATGGGTACAAATATGGATCTCTTCCAGCCACTTGGTCACATAGCTGTCTTCCAAATCTCTTGGCATAACCCAGTTATTACTTTCCAGTGGGGCATCCATTTGTTGAAACATCTCAATGGGTATTCTGTTAATTCCTGGAGACTTGTTCTTTGCCAGTGCTTTCAGTGCAGCTTTCACTTCTTCCTTCAGTACCATTGGTTCCTGATCATATGCCACCCCCAAAAATGGATGAACATTGACCAGTTCTTTTTGGTACAATAACTCTGTATTCCTTCCATCTTCTTTTGATGTTTCCTGTATCATTCAATATTTTACCCATAGAATCTTT
>NW_006922182.1:1343412-1357550 GCF_000298275.1 Orycteropus afer afer
AAAACCACATTTTTCTAACTACTGGTGATTCTTCATTTCTAACTTTTGCATTCCAGTCTCTAGTGATAATCAACATATCTTGATTGCATGTTCAGTCAATTTCAGACTGCAGAAGTTGTTAGAAATCTTCAAACTCCTCTTCTTTCACTTTGGTGTAGGAGCTCTGCTAGTGCTGTGCCTCAGACACTTGACTGCTAACCAGAAGGGTGGTTGTTCAAACATACCAGCTGCTCCTTGGAAGAAAGGTCGGGCAATCTACTTCCATAGTGATACTGTCTGGGAAATCCAAGGAGGGGTCACTATGAGTTGGGGCTGACTCAATGGAACATTAACAACAACCACAACACTTCGGTGGTTGGTACATAAATTTGAATAATAGTAGATTTAACTTGTCTTCCTTGTAGAAGTACGGATATTATCTATGTTAGCTCTGACAGCATTATACTTCAGGACGGATATTGAAACACTCTTTGCGATGATGAATGCCACACCATTCCTCTTCAATTTGTCATTCCCGATATAGTAGATCATGTGGTTTTGGGGTTGAAAAAGGTCAAAACCAGTCCATGTCGTCCCACTAATGCCTAAGTTATCAATCTGTATGCATTTCATTTCATTTTTGACAACTTCCAATTTTCCTAGATTCAAACATTGTGCATTCCATGTTCCAGTTATTAATGGATGTTTGGATCTGTTTCTACTCATTTGAGTCATGTCACATCAGCTATAGGGGTCCCGAAAGCTTTATTCTGTCCATATCATTAAGGTCATCTCTACTCTGAAGTAGAGACCCTTTTAGAAGGTCTCAATCATCTTGTTTATATTTGGCTGTTTGGGCATCTTGGGTTATGTTTGATAGTCTATTTATGCCATAAATTAAACAGGAGCTCTGGTGGCATGGTGTTTAAGGTATTTGAGTGCTAACCAGAAGACTGGCAGTTCAAACCCACCAGCACTCTTCTGAAGGAAGACTGAGCAATCTACTTCCATAGAGATTCTGCCTAGGCAATCCAAGGAGGGGTCACTATGAGTTGGATTAGGACCCCTAAATTTGCCTCTATTTTTTCTTGAACGAACTTTATAGTTTTAGGTTTCACATTTAAGTCTTTGATCTATATGGAATTAGTTTTGGGGTATAGTGTGAGGTATGGATCTTGTTTCATTTTTCTGTAAATGGATGTACAGTTTTGTCAGCACTATTTCTGAAAGAGAATATCTCTTCTCCATTTAGTGGATTTTGGCCTTGTCAAAGATCAACTAAGCCATAGGTTAATGGAATGATTTCTGGGTTCTCAATTCTTTTCCACTGGTCTATGTGTCTCTCATCATACCTGACTGTTTTGATAACTGTGACTGGTAAGTTTTGAGATCCAGGAGTGTGAGACCTTCTACTTTGTTATTCTTCTTCAGCAGTGCTTTGCTTATTCAAGCTCTCTTTTCTCTCCAAATAAAATTAGTAATGGGTCTTTCCATGTTTTAAAGAATGTTGATGGAATCTGGATTGAGATTGCATTGAATATAAAGATTGTTTTGGGTAGTATTGACATTTTCACAATGTTCAGACTTCCTATTTATGAGCATGGTATGTTCTTCCAAGTATGTAAATCACTTACAGTTTCTTGAGGTAGTGTTTTCTAGTTTTCTTTCTAGGTCTTTTGTGTTCTTGGTATGATTTATTCCCAAATCTTACCTTTTTGGTAGCAATTATAAATGGTATTGATTTCTTTTCAGAGAACTCTTTGCTGGTTTAAAGGAATCAAACTGATTTTTGTGTGTTGATCTTGTATCCCACCACTAAGCTAAATCTTTCAACAATTTTCAGTAATTTTGTTGCTGGATCTCTTGTGTTTTCTATAACATCTTTGCTCTTTAACACTTTAAATAAGTCTTTTGGAACAGATTTGCTCAGTGTGATATATCCCTTGATTTCTTGATTGCTGCTTCAATAGGCATTGATTGTGGATCAAGCAAAATAAAATCTTTGGCAGCTTCACATTTTTCTCCACGTATCATGATGTTGTTTATTTGTCCAATTATGAGGAGTTTTGTTTTCTTATGTTGAAGTGTTATCCATACTGAAGATTGTAGTCTTTGATCTTCATCAGTACTTCAAGTCTTCTTTAATTTCTGCAAGCAAGGTTGTGTCATCTGCATATCTCAGGGTGCTAATGAGTCTTTCTTCAATAATTTTGCTGAATTCTCCTTCAGCTAATAAAGCTTTTCAGATGATTTCTTAACCATACAGATTGAATAAGTATAATGAAACAGTACAGTCTGGATGCACATCTTTCCTGATTTGAAGCCATACAATAACTCCTTGTTCTGTTCTAATGACACATATAGATTCCTCATTAGGAAAATGTACTAGTTCCTCATGAGCAGAGTTAAGTGTTTTGGAATTCCAATTTTTCACAATGTTATCCTTAATGTCTTGTGATCCACACAGTTAAATGCCTTTATCAATGAAACACAAGTACACATCTTTCCCGTATTATGTGCTTTCAGCCAAGGTCTGTCTGACGTCAACAATGATATCCCTTGTTCTATATCCTCTTCTAAATCTCACTTGAATTTCTGGAAGTTCCCTGAAAATGTAGTGCTGTAATCTTTTTTAAAATTATTTTCTGCAAAATTTTACTTGCTTGTGATATTAATGATATTGTTTGATAATTTTCACACTCCTTTGCATCATCTTTCTTGGGTATAAATATGGACCTCTCCCAGTCAGTTATCCAAGTAACTGCTTTCCAAATTTCTTATTATAAATGACTTACTGCTTCCAGCATTGAGTGAATTTGTTGAAACATCTCAATGGTAAGACTGTCAATTTTGGAGCATTGTTTTTCACAAATTCCTTCAGTGCAACTTACATTTCTTCCTTCAATTCTTGATAATATACTATCTCCTGAAATGGCTGAATGTCAATCAATTATTTTTGGGTATAATGACTCTGCCTATTCCTTTCATCTTCTTTTGATGATCCCTGCATTATTCAGTATTTTGCCCATACTCACTAAAATCTCACTGTGATTGAGCCGATTTTGACTCATAGAACCCCTTCATGAGTTTCTGAGGTGGTATCACTATGGAAGTAGATTGCCAAACTTTCCTTCAGAGGAGTGGATGGTGGATTTAAACCACTAGACTTCTGGTTAGCAATCAAATGCCTTACCCTCAATATTGCAACTTGAGGCTTGAGTTTTTTCTTCCGTTATCTCAGCTTGAGAAATCCTATTCATGTTCTTCCCTTCTGATTTTCTAATTCTAGGTCTTTACACATTTAATTTTAGTACTTTACATTGTCTTCTCCAGCTGCCTTTGAAATCTTCTGTTCATATTTTTTACTTCATCATCTCTTACATTCATTTTAGCTACTCTGCATTCAAAAGCATGCTTCAGATTCTCTTGTGACTACCATTTTGGTATTTTCTTTTTTCTTGTCTTTGTAATGACCTTTTTCTTTTTGTTCTTGATGTCATCCCAGAAATCATCTGCTTTTTGGTCATTAGTGTTCAATGCATCAAAATATTGTTCACATGGTCTTTTAAATTCAAGTGGGATATACTCAAGGTTGTACTTTGGCTCTTGTAGATTTGTGTCAATTTTCTTCAGTTTCAACTTAAACTTGTACATGAACAATTGATGAACTATTCCACTGCTGGCCCCTGGCCTTGTTCTCACTGATAATAATGAGCTTCTCTGTCATGTCTTTTCACAGTAGTAGTTTACTTGATTCCTGTAAATTCCATCTGAAAATGTACACATGGAAAGTCACAGTTTATGTTGTTGAAAATAATTATTTTTAGTGAATAAGGCATTGGTCTTGCAAAACTCTGCCTTGCAATCTCAGGCTTTGTGTCTGTCACCAAGGCTATATTCTCCAGCTACTGATGTTTCTCCTTTCTTTTTTAGTTTCAGCTTCTGCAATCTAATCATCAGTAATTATCAATATATATTGTTTGCATGTTTAATCTATATCAGACTCACGAAATAAACTCACTGCCATCGAGTCATTTCTCATTCATAGCAATCTCTTTTTGGGTTTTTTAGGTAGTATCTCTGTGGAAGTAGATTGCCCATTATTCCTTCCAAGCAGTGACTAGTGGGTTTGAACTGCCAGCCTTCTGGTTAGCAGCCAAATTTTCAATGTCTTTATCTTTCGTATTGATGGTTGCTGCTTAAATTTGAATACTAGTAATTGTTCTTCATTGTAAGCATATGGATATTATCCTACCACTGACAGCATTGCATTTCCAGGTAGATCTTGAGATTTTCTTTGGAATGAAGAATGCAGCACCATTCCTCTTCAGTTTGCCATTCCTGGCAGAGTATACCATATGATTGTGCAAATCAAAATGTCTAATAGCAGTCTATTTCAAGCTGTTAATTGAAGAGACTAATGTCTCGATCTTTATGCACTCCATTTAATTTTTGACAACTTCTAATTTTCTTAGATCTTAATTCATACATTCCACTTTCCAATTATTAATGTATTCTTGCAGCTGCTTCTTCTTATTGAATAATGCTACATCAGTAAATGAAGATCCCAAAAGCTTTACTCCATCCACATCATCAAGGTTGCCTCTCCTTTGAGGAACCAGAACTTCTCTAGTCATATTTTGTTTCCATCCCACCTGAGGAGCTCATCTTCCAGCACTATATCTGATAATTTTCTCTGCTATTCGTAAGGTATTCAGTGGTTATTTTATTTCATAAGTGGACCTCCTCTTCCTTGTTCCCTGTATGTCTTAGTCTGGAAGATCCACTAAGGCTGTCCACTATGGATGACCGTGCTGGTATTTGAAATTCTGGTGACATAGCTTCCAGCATCACAGCAACACTCAAGGCACCAAAATATGAAAAATGACCAACAAATAGTTCACTGTTCCCTAGAAATTCAAATATGAATAGGATAAATCAGGTTCCTGGACTCTTGGAAAGTATACATTTTGTTGTTGTACATTTTAGAAGGAGTTATTATATATACAATTCACTGTGTTTTTCTTTCAATCATCATTTTTATGACATTAAAATTCATACCTCTTTCATTGGATGTTCACTAAACTCATGCCTTCTCTCATTCTTTTGGACACCACAGTATTGGCCTGTTAAAGGAAAGGAAACCCAAACATCTAATTCCATTTTTAAGAAATTCTGTCTCTTCTGTTCTCACTTCTCAATCATGTATTATTGGTGTGGTATAAAATTTATTTTTCTAAGACTGACACTTCATTCTTTCTCACATGCTCATTCTGATTATCAGGAATCTCCAACACATCCAGAAGTGATTACAAACCTGGGAAACATATTTCTCCAGGGAAAAATTATGGGTTATCACAATGATTGGAGTAACACTATTGGAATTTTGTGAGTGAGATCTGATAAATATACATGGTCTGCAACATGAATTAGTCAAAATGAAAAAAAAAAATTATATTACCCAAAAGACCATTATTACCTCATTACAGAATTACATACAATCTGTTCCTTCTCAATAATTTTCACTTTGTTCTCCCTTGAGAGACATTCTTTCCATGATGCACCATTTTCCAGAGATATGTCTTCCTCATCTTACCTCTCAATCCGTCAAAGTATTCTCATCATCTTTAATCTCATAAGGGAAGTTCACACAATAGAAAAGTGATTAAATTATTCTCACTAATGCATAGAGGACTGTCTATCTACACTGCTAATCTCATTTTACAGTTAAATCATCTCTGTATATGAATTTCCTCATCTGATAATAAATTCTTTTAATTGAACATGTTTCTATGGAATTGAGACCTTGAATGAAGCATTGTGCTGAGTTGTAAAACCTAAAGCCTGTCTTTAAGGACTGATTATAAATCAATAACAGACCATTAGCAATTACTATATGCTACAACAAAAACATTTCATACTTGCAAAACATTGATTTGAAACTTATTTCTATTACCAGGTATAAATCTAGATAAATTTACTTAGCACACTACCCATAAATAGAACTGTTAAAAAGGATTTATTAAAATTATCAATGAAAATTCTTAGGAAATAAGAAATATTTAATAAATTCTGACTATTATTTTCAAGATAGTCCCAGTTTTAAAGGCACAAAAATATCTCAAATATGTTTGTGGTTCATACTAGGTAGCTCTTGCAGAATGTTCAACAGCTCCTGAATCTTTAGTGCTAGCATATTCTTATGTGTAAAGTTGAGAGCCATTTTTGATGGCAGACACCATACCATTGTCAATAAATGATTCTTTCAGGTCCTGCTTCTTAAGGTGCATAACAACAGTGGGTAAAAATGTTATTTTAGTTTTTTTAGGACTGGATTTTGTTGATTGTTCATCTGCCTTTCTTCCTCAGCACCTTCATTCATCATGATAATTATGGCGCTCATAACATCCCTGTGTCACTAATAAAGATTCCGTCATCACATTTGAGTCTGGACTTGCCACTTATGCTCTTCTACTGCTGTAACATAATCCCTAAATCTGACAGAAAGGCTATATGTTTTCCTCTCTTTATACGATCATCAGAATCTGAAACTTCTGCTTCTTTCATTTGTGCCACCTTTTTCTTCTCTCAAATCTTCTTGGTTAAAACATACACATTCTTCTTCCTCTTCACCACCAGATTCTCCAAATATGTCTGCCATATTTGATTTGACTGTTTTCTTCTCCAGTCTCTGATTCTCTGTCACTCCCAAATAGATCCTTTTCTTCATTTTTCTTATCAGACAATTCTTCTTTCCTTCCCAGTTCTTCTTTGGGAATTCTAGTGGCATAGTGCCTAAGGCAGTTCTTCTTCACTGTTTGATGTTACAGTGAAGGCAGTTTGTGTTTTGCTTTGTTCTGCCTGCTTTTTTCAGATATATCATCACTGTCAGACTCATCTACATCAGACACAAGGAGACACTTTAATAATGTTTTCTCTTCATCTTCACTATCACAAAGGACAGCAGCTTTCCACTTTTCCACTTTCTCCTTCTCCCTCTCCTTTTCCTTCATTCTTTGTTACTCCAATTACTTCAAAAATGTTGTTATTTAAATTTTTCGTCAAAATCAATTTCCTGCCTTCAGAGTTCTTTCTCTTCTCAGAATTTTGAAAAGTTTATTTCTCTGTATGGCTATCTGAATCATTTTGTATTTCAATACCCTTTCCCCTGTTCTTCCCATCAATGTCATCATCTGACTTCAGTTTCTGGATTGATAACCCTCGTTCTGTGGTGTTCCCTCTCAGAATCACTGACTCTGAGTTAAGGTAGATCCTCACTTTCTGAGTCACCAATGTGGGACTTGGGAAGCTCCTCATTTTTGAGTCATCATCCTTGTTCCTTGGGGATTCCTCTCTTTCCAAATCACTTTTTTGGGCTTTTAGAAGGACTTCATTTTCTGAGCCACTGCCTTAGTGACTTGGAAGATCCTCTCTTTCTGAATCACGTATATGGACTTTGGGAAGTTCCTCAGGTTCAGAGTCACTGGCCTGACTCTCTGAGGCTCCGTACTCTTCAATTCTCTGACAGGTTGAGGAGCTGCTCATTTTATTTGTCACCCCCTTGCTACCTTGGGGTTTCCTCAATTTCTGTATCACTAACTTGAGGTTTTAGAGCATTCTCTGTCTCAGAGTCATTGGCAGTTTTCTGGAGCACTTTGATTTCTGAATCACTGGTAGAATGATTTGAATATCTTTATTTTCTGAGTCACTCCCATGCCCATTAATCAGTTCTTCATTTTCAGAGTCGCTTACAAGTAATGTCCTCACTCTCAGATTTGTTTTGTGGTAACAAATACCTCATCTTCCGAATCACTTGCAGGAGGCTCTGGATGCTCTTCAAATGCTCCTCAGGGTCTGAGTCATTATCCTTTTGCTCCTGAAGCTCCTCACTTTCAGAAATACTAGCATTAAGGTTTGGGGGGTCATCATTCTGAAAGCCTGTCACATGATGCCTTTTTGGTGAGATCATCTCAATCACTAGATTCATTCTCTGAATGATGTTCTACACTTTCAGTGTTTGATCTAAAGTGCTGCTCATTTACATCATTCTTAGCACCTATCCTGATTGTTGTTCTTCCTGTACTGTGGTTGGGCGATAATCATCTGCCTTGTTGCCAGTGTAATATTCTGAACCCATGGTGGGCAGACTCTCAGCTGGGACTGGGGTGTTTTTGGTCATACCAGTATTTTCAGTCAGTATTCAGTTATCAGGTGTCTAATGTACTGACTTGGAAGATAACATCTGTGTGTAGCCATTGCTGAAGCAAGAACTAGTGATTCTTAAAGCAGGTTGCACTTTCAACTTAGCATTTTAGAATTAAAAAAAAAAAAAAGATCATTTTAGAATTTTACAACTATTTCCATTATCAGTATTCCTACTAAAAATAATAAAATGAGAAAGACTGAGACTGAAGCAGAAAAACCTAGGAACTGCAGCTATTACTGGAAGAATGACACTGGCTCAAGTCTAAGCTTGCTGCTTCTGGACTCTATTGAAAAAACATAAAATAGGGACCAGAGAAACCATATGCACAAACTAAGCACAGTTTCCTTCATGCCAAGACTGGAGAAATACAATAATCTTGAAGACACCTACTGAACTCTGTTCTCCAATAAGTTTATATCAAATATTTTTAGATCCTCAATGTAGGTGAATGAATGCCAACCTTATATGTACTTCCAAGGATAGCCATGGATAAGAAAGACATTAAATTGACCTTAAAGTCATATACATATTGTTCCTTCTTTAAAAAAGTTCATTGGGAGTCATAGTCTTCATAAATAAATGTTAGTTTCAATTTAGATTTTTTTTTTTTTGATGTTGAGAAAGGCAAGACTAAGATACTGACAATGGTAGACACTGCTTTAAGTACCTTAAATACAAAGTTCCTTCCTGAGGGGGACAGGCAATCGAACAATCAAAAACAGCAAATACTATTTCATCCACATTTTACAAACGTGGAAACTTGAAATGGTGTCAGAAAGTATAAAATGTTTCAAAGGTGATGTTAGTTCCTATGAAGGTATTGAAATACTTCACTTCACTTGATAGTTACAATATATACATCAGTAAAACTGCATTATCATTTATTTTAGCACATTTATTTCCTTGTGGTGCAGAGGTTCATTTGGATGTATGTAGTCTCCAGTTTTTGAGAAATTCATGCAATCAGCCATGTCATTAAGGTCAGTCAGCAACAGTGAGTGGCAATCTTAAAAAGAGCTCATTTTTACAAATCCACCATTGAACAGGACTTTAGCTTTTATCTCTCCATTAACCCTGTTAATACCACCCTTTAACTTTATGCTTCACCAACTGTCTTGAAAAATAACACTAAAGGTTAACAATATATTTTATAAGTAGCTTCATGCACAGTCAGAATAAGTACAGTAGAATTTAACACAATCAACATTTATACCTCAATTTTATTGAATTGAGAGCCTGACAAATATAGCATATATCTGTTAAGAATTACAGAACACAATAAAACTACCTAGAATATTCTCCTTAAACAGGATTTAAAATAATATCTTCTCTTTCATTATGCAAAATATTATTCATTATAAAGAAATTGTAAATATGTACCTATTTCACTGCCTACTGTGCCTTTCCACTGAAAATAAAATCATCTACATCCACATTGTATACGCGGTCTTAACCTTACCATTATTTTACTATTCCACCATAAGATGTCTTGTATATATTCCAACTCTACATGTCTAACACCTGCTGCAAATGCAGTTTTTCTTCTTTTGACTCAAACAGCCTGTAGCTAGGTCAGATGGCACAAGAAAAAGGATGTGGTTATCTGGAATGTCATCTTCTCCAGCCTTTAGACACCAGCACAAGTTCAAGGGTCCCTAGAATATACATACTTCTGATATGCTGGCTTTAAATTCAGTGCTTCCCACTACCTCTTAAGGATACCAGATTTAAGCTTTAGGTTCTCTAGGACACTTAATTCTAAACTGTTGGCTTCAATTTGGGGTCTTCCTTATCCCTTCAGTTTAGATAATTCACCAGAATGTTTCAAATTACTCAACAAAGCATTATAGAGTTATTTTTATAGTATTATTATAAAGGATAAAATTGAAGACTTGAATAAGGAAAAGATGGATAGACCAAGGTTTGAGAAAGTTCACAGGTAGAACTTTTGTGCTCCTGTCTTAGTTATCTAGCACTGTTAAACAGAAATACCACAGGCAGATAGCTTTAACAAATAGAAATTTATTTTCTCACAGTCCGAAAGAAATCAGAATACAATGCACTAACTCTAAGGGAAGGCTTTCTCTCTTTGTCATCTCTAGGAGGAAGGTCTTTGTCTTTACAACTGATTTCCTGGTTCCTTGGATATCTCCCTATGGCTTGGCATCTCTCTTTCTGAAACTTTCCTTCAATTTGCTCCTTTAATATTCTAAGAGATTGACTCAAAACACATCCTACACTGAACTGGATTATTAACATGACAAAGAAAACCCATTCCCAATTGGGATTTTAACCACAGGCATAACATTTAAATAAATAGATAAATAAATAAATAAGAAATCTCATTGCCATCTAGTTGTTTCTGACTCATAGCAACCCCCACTGGGTTTCCAAGGATGTAAATCTTTAAGAAAGTACATTGTCTCATGTTCCTATTGTAGACCAGCTGGTGGGTTTAAACCATTGAGCTTCTACTTAGCAGCGAAATACTTTACCCGCTACCCTACCAGAGCTCCTTAAACATGTTAGGTGCTGTAGAGTCATGTCTGACTCATTTTGACCCTATGCACAGCAGAATGAAAAACCGCCGGGTCCCATGCCAGCTCCATGATCCTTGCAATACTTGAGACAATCGTCACAGCCACTGTGTCAGTCCATCTTGTTGAGGGCCTTCTCCTACCTCATCAACCCTCCACCTTACCAAGAATGACATCCATCTCCAGGGAATGGTCCCTTCTGACAACATGACCAAATAGGTGAGACAAAGTCTGGCCATTCTCACTTCCAATGAGCATTCCACAGCAATTTCTCCAGGACAGATTTGTTAGTTCTTTTAGCAGTCCATAGTACTTTCAGCATTCTTCACCAGCATCACAACTCAAAAGCATCGATTCTTCTTCGGTCTTCCTTATTCATTGTCCAGCTCTCACATGCATATGAGGCAATTGAAAAGATCACGGCTTGTGTCAAACACACCTTAGTCCTGAAGGAGACATCTTTGCTCCTCAGCACTTGAAAGAGGTCCTCTGCAGCCAGCTTGCCCAGTGCTATACATGGTCTAATGTCCTGACTGCTGCTTCCATTGGCATCGATTGTAGAACCCAGCAGTGTGACCTCTTAGACAAATTCAATCTTTTCTACATATATTGTGATGCTGCTTACAGGTCCAGTTGTGATGATTTTTGATTTCTTTATATATATATATTTTTATATTGATATGTAATCCATACTGCAGACTGTATTCCACACTCTTCATCAGTAAGTGCCTCAAGTCATCCTCACTTTCAGCAAGCAAAGTTCTGTCGTCAGCATATTACAAGTTGTTAATGATTCTTCCTCCAATTTTGATGCCACGTTCTTCTTCAAATAGTTCAGGTTCTCAGATTATTTGCTCAACATATAGATTGAACAAGTATGGGGAAAAGTCACAACCCTGATGCACTCCCTTCTTTTTAAACCACTCAGTGTCCCCTTGTTCTGTTTGAATGACAGACTACTAGTCAATGTACAGGTTCCTCATGAGTGTTCTGGGATTCCCATTCTTCTCAATGTTATCCACAATTTGTTATGATCCACAAAATTAAGGCCTTCATATAGTCAAAAAAAAAAAACCTCAAGTATACATATTTCTGGTATTCTTTGCTTTCAGCCAAAATCCATCTGACAGCAGCCATGACATCCCTTGTTCCATATCCTCTTCTGAATCCAGCTTGCACCTCTGGAAGTTCTCTGTCCATATACTGCTGCAACATTTTATTATTATTATTATTATTATATTCACTAAAATATGACTTGCATGCTATACTAATGATATTGTTCAATAATTTCCACATTCTGTGGGATCACCTTTTTTTGGAATGGGTACAAATATGGATCTCTTCCAGTCAGTTGGCCAGGTAACTGTCTCCCAAATCTCTTGGCATAGCTAAGTGAGTTCCTCCAGTGGAGCATCCATTTGCTGAAAAGTCTCAGTGGGTATTCCATCAATTCCTAGAGCCTCATTTTTCCCCAACTCCTTCAGTGCAGCTTTGACTTCTTCCTTCTATAC
The DNA here is from genome assembly GCF_000298275.1 of Orycteropus afer afer. Lineage (NCBI taxonomy): Eukaryota > Metazoa > Chordata > Mammalia > Tubulidentata > Orycteropodidae > Orycteropus > Orycteropus afer. The sequence goes on from NW_006922182.1 coordinate 1,355,646, forward strand.
CATTGGTTCTTGATCATATGTCACCTCCTGAAATGGATGAAGATCTACCAGTTCTTTTTGGTACAGTGACTCTGTGTATGCCTTTCATTTTCTCTTGATGTTTCCTGCATCATTCAATATTTTGTCCATAGAATATTTCAATATTGCGACTCAAGGCTTAAATTTTTTCCTCACTTCTTTCAGCTTGAGAAATGCTGGAGCGTGTTCTCTGTAACTCCAGGTCTTTGCACATTTCATTATAGTAATTGTCTTTGTCTGCTCAAGCTACTCTTTAAAATCTTCTGTTCAGCTCCTTTATCTTGTCATTTCTTCCATTTGCTTTAGCCACTCTCTGTTCAAGGGCAAGTTTCAGACTCTCTTCTGTCATCCATTTGGTCTTCTCTTCTTTTCTTTTCTTTTTAGTGATCTCTTGATTTCTTCATGTATGACATTTTCTATGTCATCCCACAATTCTTCTGGTTTTCAGTTTTTGCTGTCCAGTGCATCAAATCTATTCTTTAGACAATCTCTAAATTCAGGAGGGATATATTCAAGATCATATTTTGGCTTTCATGGACTTGATTTAATTGTCTTTAACTTCATGTTGAAGTTGCATATGAGCACTTGATGTGCTGTTCCACAATCAGCTCCTGGCCTTGTTTTGGCTGAAGATATTGAGCTTTTCCATCACTTCTTGCCACAGATGTCATGTGATTCCTGTGTATTCCATCTGGTTAAGTTCATGAGTATAGTTTTTACTTATGTTGTTGAAAAAAGTTATTTGCCATGAATAAGCATTGGTCTTGCAAAATTCTATCATACGATCTCCAGCATTATTTCTATCACCAAGGATTTATTTTCCAACTATAGGTGACTCTTCTTTGTTTCCAAATTTTGCATTCCAGTCACCAGTGATACAAATGATGAGAGCATGTTTGATCAATTTCAGACTGCAGAAGTTGGTAGAAATATTCAATATCCTCATCTTAGTCTTTGGTGGTTGGTACATAAATTTGGATAACAATATTAAATGGTCTTCCTTGTAGGCATGTGGGTATTATCCTATCAATGACACTGTTGTACTTCAGCACAGATCTTGAAACATCTTTGTGATGATGAATGCCACACCATTCCTCTTCAATTTGTCATTCTCAGCATAGTAGATCATATGGTTTTCTGATTCAAAATGACCAAAACAAGTCCATTTCCACTCACTAATGCCAAGGATTTTGATCTTTATGCATTCCTTTTCATTTCTGGCATCTTCACATTTTCCTAGATTCATACTTGATACTTTATATGTTCCAGTTATTAATGGATGTTTTCATTTGTTTCTGCTTATTTTGAGTTATGCCACATCAGCCAATGGAGGTCCTGAAAGCTTTACTCTATCCTGACCCTAGGCATATTGATTTGTATTTACAACACATATTTTTGTGTCATGTAATTCAATCTGTAACTGTTCCAAAGAAGTTTTTACCTCCTGTGGATTCATGTCTTTTAACAACCAAGAACCTCACCTATCTTTATGTCCAGTATTTTATTAATATTTCATAACTAGGTGTGATTGTTTGAATCATTATCCCAATGGTTGAAATCAATCTCCAGCCATCCTTCTCTCCTTTGGTTAAGCTGATATCACAGGATAGAATTTTCTTGCTTGACCAGGCCCCAGCTAGGGTCGTCTACTTAGCATATGCTATCAACAGCGCTCTGGAACAGCCAATGAATAAAAAGATATTCCAATTACTAAGGAGGTTCCAAGAATTTATAGGACGTCTCCCAGAAATTGGAGATAAAGACGAAATTCTTTCTTAAATTAAATATTTACCCAGAGCTGTATTTATTGGATAATTTTACTATTACTGAAATGTCTGCATAGAAAAATTAAAGTTGTAAATAACTCTGTTAATCTCCCCAATAACA
>NW_006922182.1:1358205-1361616 GCF_000298275.1 Orycteropus afer afer
GGTTCAAATCCACCAGACACTCCTCGGAAGGAAGATGGACCAATTTATTTCCGCAGTGATACTGCCTCAAAAACCCAAGGAGGGGTCACTATGAGTAGGGTCCAACTCGACGGCACTTAACAACAGCATAGGAATGAATAAACCAGGACTTCCAGATGTATACCAATTAATTCATATGTTAGTACAAATGTCTTTTTTCTTTTTTTTTAATTAACTTAAGGGAACATTAATTACATTATCCTGGGATTTCACTCCTACCCCAAATGTGTATGAATTTATGATACGTTTTAAAGATGAAAGTAACTTTCAGACCAAACTTATCTAAATTCTATTTAATATTTCAATCTATAAATTCCATGAAGTTTCCAAAGAGATTTTACATATTTTCCCAAGTAACCTTCACTACCTAGAACATGAAATATTCTGAGGAGCCAATTCTCTTTCTCTTGACAGTCTACAAATTATACAAAATTTTCCCAGAGTAGTAATTATGAAATTGTTAAGGGAATTTCTTGGTTTTGTTGGTTACCACATTTAATGGGTTCCTGCATTTTTCTGAAATCATCAATACATTGTATGACTTAATCAAGTTCTTGGTAATTGAACATTTTCCATGATATATGAACAAGAATATATTTTCTTTTTCCCATTTAAAATTAGCTCTTCGAAACATCTGATCTGGGATTACATAATTATCATCAACTTTTCTATCCTTACATGAATAATTTGGCACTTAGTGTTTTTGATTAATGTTTTAGAAAAAAATCTGAGTCCAATAGTTTGATACAATGTCTTTTTTGGACTCAGTGTAAAAGCCTACCCACTTTGTCTAAAGGTTACAGTCATAGCAGATTAATTAGTGAATGATTCTAACCATATGGTTCTAGTATCTCCTGTAAGTTTGACAGTCCTCCATTCTATCCAATTGTTGCTCATTGAAAATACATATTTCTCAGTAAGTATTCTTACCAGCTGAGAAAATGTATTAATTTCTTCACAAAATATTTCAATTTATCATTGTGATATTTCAAGTGTTACTACTTTTATTCTATTTTCTTAAAAGGAAAATTTCAAGACTATCTCACCTTTACTTATGATCTATGTTTTGGTTAGATCTGTGAGAAAATCCTTTAAAAAATTTATACTTAATCTTACTGGTTTATGGATCATATCTTTTTTTTTTTTTTACTACAACTCCTTCCATCTAAAAGAAAAAAAAAAATATATTTTTTTTTTTTTTTTTTTTTTTTTAGTTGTGATTTGATTGAAAGCTTACAGAGCAAATTCACTTTCCATACAGTAGTTCACATACACTTTGTCTCATGACATTGACTACAATTTACCACAGTACAACAGCACTTCACACACTTCCTCCCCATAGTTACCTCTTCCCTGTGTCCTTCCCTCCATGCACTCCTGCCCCCTGAGCTGTCTCCCTGTGCTTACACAGCTTTTCTATTCTCCCATGTTTATTCTCTCCAAAGAGGGTATCTACCTAGTGAAAAGGTTCATCTCATGTGCCTGTCTTTTGTTTGGCTGGAAGCCACAGGTGTGGGTTCAATTCCAGACCTGAATGGCAGCTAGAGGCCGTAGTCTCAGTGGTTCCATCAGGCTCTATCAGACCAGCAAACCTGGTCCTTTTATTATTATTATTATTATTATTCCCAAAAGATTTTGAATTTTGTTCCACATTATTCTCCTACTCTATCCAGGATCTCCTACATAGGTCCTCCCTCTGAGTGGTTAACAGAGGTAGCCAGGTACCATCTAGTTCTTCTGATATCATAGTCATGTAGGCTGAGGATTGCATGTGGTACCAGTCACTTGGAATATTCCATGAATCTTTGGTTTTCTTCATTCTTTTTGGCTCTGTATGAGGAGAGATCCATTGTTGAATCTAGATGGCTGCTTGCAAGCTTTTAAGATCCCAGTCTCTACTCATCAAATTAGGATGTGGAACAATGTTTTGTGTAGTATATTATGCTAACTGGGCTTGATGTGCCCTATGACTATGGTCCCAAGTCTACAGGTCCAACTACTAGCTCCCTCTGGTAGCTGGCTGTGGCCAAGCACTAACTACAACCATGTCCCTTCTCAGCTCTACTGTATACCAAGGAATTCTTACAGAACATATCAATACACTTGTAGAAACATTGTTTGCCAACTCTATACATGGTCTTGGGCACACTTCCTCCTGCATAGACATATCAAATACTTCAGCCCTTCCACTCATCTATCCACTCATATATCCATGTTTGCCTTCACTGACAATGAAATACTGTATGTGCAAAAGGGTTCAACTTTGTTGTCTGTACTTGCCATGTACATCTCTCTGTCTTCCTCTTCCTCAGTGTCACCGTGTTGATCACTCACATTTGGTACACTGCCCTCCCTTTAACCCAAATCACTACTTGTCTCTACCTATCCAACACTGCTCCCTACCCTTCCTGCCCACCCCTGGAAACCAACAAAGAAAATTTCCTTCTGTATATAAATCTTTCCTTAACTTTTTACAATAATGGACTAATACAATATTTGTCATTCTGTGATTGATTTATTTCACTCAACATAATGTCCTCCAAGTTCATACATGTTGTGTGGTGTTTTGCAGATTCTATGTTATTCTTTAGGGTTGCATAGTATTCCATTGTGTGTATGTACCATAGTTCGGTTATCCATTCTTCAATTGATGGTCACCTAGGTTTTTCCATCTTTTGAGTATTGTAAATAGTGCTGCGATGAACATGGGTGTGCATATATCTGTTCTTTTCCTGCCTCTCACTTCTTTAGGATATATGCCTAGTTATGGAATGGCTGGGTCACATGGTATTTCTGATTCCAAACTTTTAAGGAATTGCCATACTGTTTCCCACAGTGGTTGTACCATTTGACTGTCCCACCAGCAGTGTTTGAAAGTCTCAATCTCTCCACATCCTTGCCAGTATTTGAGATTTTCTATCTTGTTGAAATTTGCTACTAGTGCTGGTGCAATATGGTATCTCATTGTTCTTTTGATTTGCAACTCTCTAAATGCTAATGATCGTGAGCACTTTGTCATATATTGTTGGCCACCTGACTATCCTCTTTAGTGAAGTGTCTATCCATATCTTCGGTCCACTTTTTAATTGGACTATTTGTCTTTTTGTTGTTGAGGTGTTGGAGTTTTCTATAAATTCTAGAGATAAGTCCCTTGTCAGAGATGTCATTGACAAGTATTTTTTTTCCCAATCTGTAGATTCTTTTTTAACTCTTTTGGAGAAGTCTTTGTGAGCACATAACAATTTAATTTTTAGAACGTCCCATTCATCTAGTATCTCTTCTGCTGTTTGTGCATTTTGAGTTATACTCGATAGTCTATTTATGCCATATATTAGGACTCCTAAATTTCCCCTTTACTTTTCCTTGAGGAAC
>NW_006922182.1:1372395-1375088 GCF_000298275.1 Orycteropus afer afer
CAAATTCTTCTGCTAGTTGGGGTTTAGTCCAAATCTGCATCCTTTCCTTCAAGGCTCAGGGGTCCAAGATTAACTTTTGTGTCTGTGTTAATTGGTTTCCCTTTTCTTTGTTGAAGAGGGTCTGTGCAATCCTTCTGCCTAGTCCGCCATCTTGCCCCGCCTCCCTTTTATGGTTTCTTGAAGTAGTATTTTATAGTTTTCTTACTACAGGTCTTTTGTGTCCCTGGTAAGATTTATTCCCAAGTATTTTATTGCTTTTGATAGCTATTGTAAATGGTATTGATTTCCTGATTTCTTTTTCAGCATTGCCTTTGCTGGTGAAGAGGAATCCAACTGATTTTTGGATATAGAAAAACTAAACATTATGATCCAACAACTTCATCTTATAAACATTTAAAGAGCACTTCACCCAACAGCAGCACAATATACATTCTTTTTCTTGTATCCTGCCATGATGTTAAATCTCTCAATTATTGCCAATAGATTTTTTGACTCAGTCTCTGGAGTTTTCTAGGTGAAAGATCATATCAGCAGCAAATAGGCATAGTTTGACTTCTTCCTTACCAATTTGGATGCCTTTGATTTCCTTTTCTTGCCTTATTGCCCTGGCTAGGACTTCCAGTACAATGTTGAATAGAAGTGGTGATAGAGGGCATCCTTGTCTGTTCCTGTTTGCAAATGAAATGGTTTCAGTCTCTCTCCAATGAGAATAATGACGGCAGTTGGTTTTGCATCTATGCCCTTTATGATGTTGAGGGTTGTCTATTCTTATTTTGCTGAGAGTTTTTATCAGGAATGGGTGTTGAATTTTATCAAATGTCTTTTCTGCATTGATTGATATGAGTATTTGGTTCTTTTTCCTTATTTTATTTGTATGGTGGATGACGTTAATTGTTTTCTAATGTTGAACCATCTTTGCCAATGATATGAACCCCACTTGGTCATAATGAATGATTTTCTTAATATGGTTATGGAGTCTAGTGGCTAGGATTTTGTTGAAGATTTTTCCCTCTGCATTAGTGAAGGACATTGGTCTGTAGATTTCCTTTGAGTGATGTCTGCCTGATTTTGGTATCAAGGTTATGCTTGCTTCATAAAATGGATTAGGGAGGATTCCATCCTTTTGTGTGTTTTTGAATAGCTTGAGTAAGATTGATTTCAGTTCTTCTCTGAAAGTTTGGTATAATTCTCTGGTGAAACTGTCTGGTCCAGGAATTTTTTTTTGTTGGTAATTTTTTGATGACCTGTTCAATTTCTTCTTTTGTTATGGATCTGTTCAACTTTTCCTCCTCAGTCTGTGTTAGCTTAGGTAAGTGGTGTGTTTCTAGAAATCTGTCAATTTCTTCCAGATTTTCAAATCTGTTGGAGTACACTTCTGTGTAGTGTCCTGATATTATCCTTTTAATTTCAGTTGGTCCTGTTGTGATCTCCCCCATTCTTTTCCTTATTCCTGTTATTTGTATTCTCTCTCTTTTCCTTTGTTCAATTTGCCAGTGGCTTTTCAATTTTATTCATCTTTTCAAAAAACCAACTTCTGGACTTGTTGATTTTTTCTATTGTCTTTCTACTTTCTGTTTCATTGATTTTTGCTCAAATCTTTATTATTTCCTTTCTTCTGGTGACTGTAGGCTTTTCTTGCTATTCTTTTTATAATTGTTGGTGATGTTGCTTTAAAGTGTCGATTTTAGCTCTTTCTTCTTTTTGATATGTGCATATATTGCTATAAATTTTTCTCTGTTCATTGCTTTTGATGTGTTCCAAAGATTTTGATATGTTGTTTTTCATTCTCATGTGATTCAAGGAATTTTTGAATTTCTTTTTATTTCTTCCATTTCCCAGTCTTCTTAAGGAGGGTGTTTTTCAGTTTCCATGTGTTTACTCTTTTTCCTATTGTTGATTCTACTTTGATTGTATTGTGATCTGAGAAGATACTTTGCAGTATTTCAATGTTTATAAATTAATTAAGGCTTGCTTTATACCTTTATTGCTGTTGTTGTACTATTTGCTAAATATTTGTGTTTGTCCTCTGTTTTATTCTGAATTGAAGTTTTACCATTTTCTTTGAGGTTACCCTGTGATTTATAATTTTGTCACTGAGTTTAGAAGAGTCTATTCTATTTTGCAACTCTCTCGACTTCTTAAGCATTTAGAAGTTCTGAAACTACACTACTTTTTCATCCTTTTGGTTTGCAATTGTCCTCATTTGGCAATTGATGTTTCTGGTTCCCTGTTTAGAATCTTGGAAGCTTAATTTACTTTGAATACTTCTATGGCTCTGTTTGTTTCTGGGTTATGCCGTCTTGTGTATTAATGATCAGTTGCTGTTTGCTATTACTGTTCTCTGTTCAAAGGATTCCCTTTAGCACCTCTTATAAGGTTGGTCTGGATTTAACAATCTCCCTTAATTTCTGCTTATGTGGAAATCTCCTAATTTCACCATCATATTTGAGAGATGATTTTTCCAGGTATATAATTCTTGGCTGGGAATTTTTCTCTTTCAGGATTTTATATATACCATCCCATTGCCTTCTTGCTTGCAAAGTTTCTGCTGAGAAATCAGAACTTATTCTTATCAGTTGTCCTTTGTAAGTAAGTTTTCATTTTTCTTGCACTTTTCCAGGATTATTGCTTTGACTTTGTTTTTGATAAGTTTTATGATATGTCTTGGTGATTTTCTTTTGTGGTCTATCCTG